>NW_010125547.1:72522-88416 GCF_000699245.1 Pterocles gutturalis | reverse complement strand
AAAAAAAGCAATTTACATCTAAAGGTAGATCTCATGCTATACACAAGTCACTACGGGTATCTTTGAGTTCATTAATTTTCCCTGAAATTCACATGCAGCAGTGGCACAAAAGCCAAGTGTAAGATCTCCCTTTTCCCCTGCCCACCCTACAGTCGCTCCGGAGCCAGACAGGCATGTTTCCAGACCTGTTTCCTTGCCCAGTCACTCAAAGAGCTGTGCTGAAACTGGAAACCAGTGGCAACAAACAGCTGGGACCCAGAGAGGGTGGCAACAGTCACAGTTTACAGCACCTAAACTGCTAACCAATACTGGTAGGGTAACAGAAAAGTCTTCAAACAGGGTGTGTTTACCTCACATGGTTTCAGTGCTACGAAAATTACTGAAATTAAAAGTATTAATCTGTAGCAGTAGAGTGGCAAGCAGAGGTTGACCTGTTAATGGTCTGCACAAAACCCAGGGATGGTCAGATGGTTCTGTGCACCCTCCCAGCATGGACCGTCCAAGCTCTCAGCAAATGCAGCCCCACACTCCGCTTCCACAGTTCTGATGTTTGCATTACATAATGCTCAAGCTAGTAACAGCAGAACACTTCCTGACGTTTACATGCCTATAGGTTTCAAACATGATTTTTCACAAATCTGAAGAAGTTTAATTTCTGTAAAAAAAAAAAAAAAAAAAAACCAAACAAAAAAAAACCCCAAAAAACCCAAAACTAATCTCTGTGGATTACTTAAATGCCCTATATGGTTGATGCTGGTAGAAATCTGTTTTTTCCAAGCGCACAGCTTCTATGGCTCATTGTCAGGAAATGGATTTAACACAGAAATCTAACGGAGTCTATTTAGAATAAATGGACAAGTATGAGAAGGACATGCCGACATGATTTTCAAAGTTTTCACTTCTAACACGCAACACAAAATTAAGGAGGAGGAAAGATACTATTTTCGTTGTCATGTTGGATTCAGTTTGGCACTTCTGTTGTTGAGGGTTTGGATAGTAAGGATGAAACTGCTTTGGAAACTTTCAGAAAGTTAAATGCAATCTACCTTCCAGTCTTTTTCTAAAATTACACGCAGCTGAAAGATCGCATTAGAGGTCTTTTATTTTGGATCTCTTAATGCCATAAATCTTCTGATCTGGAAGAAACGTGAGACCTCTAGGAATGATAGTTACAAAAGCATTATCTTTAAATTTTGTCAGAAGATAACTAACCACAGACTTCTGGAACTAAAGATGAGTAAGTAACATACATGTAGACAGGGCTTTAACTCATTATGGAAGCACTTTAAATGTTGCAGGTTTTTTGCATTAATCAATGCTTTTTTTTTTTTTTTGTATTATCAGGGTAATTCTTATTTTAGCTTTAATGCAGATTTCTAATGATTCTGCTATTTAGCAGATTGCTTTTGCTCACAGTTCGCACTCTTGCAACAGATAAAAATTCTAAGCCAGGGAGCAAAAGGTTTCAAAAGCAAGTGGCAATATTTTTTGACTGCTCTTTTGCTTGAAATGTTACAAGTGACCTGGCCTTCCCATATTTTTTTTTAATCAGCAAACCAATAAAGTATGAATCCCAAGCATTCTTGGCAGTTTGCAACACAAAAAGCAGACAGGAGATACCACAGGGATAATGATATTTAGGTTTAATTGAATACTTTTGCTAAAAAAAGTCAGTCTGGTACAAACCATAAGAAAGCAAACAGGCTCCTATTAGGTGTTCCTGCAATTGGTTTTTTTTCCCCCCCCCCCTCGGATATTTTCAAATGTTTTATGTCTTGTGATGTTTATTTTTCCTTTTACTTTATTATATGCCGATGTTTTTATGCTCAATTTTAAGCAAAGCGGTTTAAGTAGAACTTCATGTATGATCGGGGCTGTAGCATCTCTCTTCCCAGTTAACTTTTCAGAGGAGTTTGAACACAAATTTTGCAGAACTGCTGTGTCCTTGCTCTTCCTCCAGAGCGCATGTGGACCTAAGAATGGACCACAGGTGCCTAAATGATGCTAATATTGGAGAAGTGTTGCACTAAATTCCCCTTGCCTCTAACTCTTCACACATATACTTGACACAAAAGAAGGGCTGAGCTGAGTACAAACCAAGCACATCAGCCCAGGACGTCTCATCCAAAGGCTTCAGACAGACATCAAACCATGCAACGAAGTCACACGAGCCTTTGTGCACGTCATATATACCCAAACCGTTATGAATAATACTTAAAAAGAGTGGAAACTGCTGTTAGATCAGACTCCGAGCTCTTACAAAAATTAGTCAATTAAATCATCTACGCAGTTACAATTGCAGAATAAGCCTTGCTAATTATTTTGAGAGTCCAGGTATCCTAAGCAGTAGGAACAAGACAAAGAGCAACAAATCTGCCTTGAGGTACAATGCCCAAAGGATTTTTTTCAATGCGATTTCAATTATATGCTTTACAGATCCCAACAAAGGCATCTTTGGAAAACACAAGATGCATTTACAAGTTACCAAACTGTCCTGCATGACGAAGCTAACTTCTGAAACCATGAACATTATTTCCTTTTTCAATAAAGGTAATTACACAGTTCTGTATAGAAATGTACATACGTATATGCAAGGCAAAAAGCTGCAAATGGCAATTATCCATCTATTCTAATTGTGCTGCTTACAAGAAACGGCTCAAAAATTAAATTAAGTAAATGTTTTATTAAAAAAACCCTACGAAACACTTTTAACGTTAAAGATCCGTAGTATAAAGTTCAATTCAAATATTTCCTACCATTAAGCTTTGGTCCCAATATCTGGGAATATCTTTGTAAGAAATTTCAAATTCTATTGCATAGAGTTTTAAAAGTTGGAGGCTCAGGCAAAAGTCTCATTTCCTAGGATTTTACAAGCTGAACATAACAGTAAAATCTTGAAGATGCTAAAAATGAGGGTGCAGCGTTCTGCAGCTGTAGCATAGACAACCCCTGCACCACCACTGCAATCTTTGAGTAGATGAAACAATCCTGACCCAGCTCAGCTCACTCCTTTCAGTTAAGTCAGGGGACAAGCTGCCTTAAGTACACAACAACTTGAAAATGACAATGAGAACCACCAAATTCTTCTCCTTGACTCAGTTACTGTTCCAGAAAATCAAAAGGGATTGAAATATTTTTGTCAAAAATCAAGATTGATATTGGCTTTTGTTTGGCTTCCCAGCACTAAGTGTTGTATCAAACTTTGACGGAAGAATGGCCAAATCATGCAGCCAAAAGCAAAAAGCAAGTATTCCTGCATATAACCAGTCGGGTTCCTTGGAGCAGACAGCTGCGGTGAAGGCCACAAGGGAAAAATGAAGGCAACAGAAATGAAAAATAAGACTACATTATTTGCAGGGAAAAGAAATACCCAAAAAAAGGCTTGAGTTCACACGTCCCCTACAGATGCTGTTTGTAAATGGCGTTTTAGCATCCGATTTCAGTTCAACATTTCCATTGAAAGTACAAGATGTAAGAACCTTACTTACACACTTTATTTACAAGCCCAAGGATGAACACTATGACCAAGGGAGGAAATGGGTGAGAAGAGGTGGCAATGTCCAGCAGATGCAAAGACAGGAATTGCTCTGAGGATGCCAGGGACACGCAGGTGAAGAGGGAGTGACGTTTCATTCCGCCCCAAACAGCTGATGGAAGGATGGAAAACGATCCTTGAACATAGAAGCAGGTAAGTTACACCATCCAAATCCATCTGCTTCCAGGAGCGACAGAAACGCTCTCCAAAGCTGCTCCAGCCTGCGCACAACAGGCAGGGGCTGTTATTAAATATTGTCTTGGTTCATGCAAGTTCCTTTGATGTTTCATAATCCTAAGTGTGCTCAAAACTCAGTGAAAAACAGATTCCTCCCACTACAGAGATCTGTTTCATACACCAGCCAGTTCCCCTGCATATAAAACTGATCCCCAAGAGAAGGGAATGATGGATGGTTTTAAAAAACTGTGACAGCGTAGGATTGGGCACAGTCAGGAATAACTGTGCCCATCCTCTAGACAACTGCAGCAAACTCTCAGGGATTTGCTCAGCATTAGTCTTGATACACCACGAAGCAATCATTTCATCTGCATTGGTTATAATTAGTGAGAAATAACTTGCAAAGAATGAGAAACAGCTTGTCAACAGCACTTCATTGCTCTTAAAGCTGCCGTATGAAATACATCCTGGCAAACAACCACACAGCACATTCATATGTGCATATATACAGACTTCCAAAACCAGAACCCTCGCAGTACCAGCAGGAAGTCTGCAAATAATGTGAACGTGACCTTTTTCTCTGCACATTCATTTATATTCCTACAAACATAAATCAGGGAGAAAACCCAAAATCATCAGGAGTATGTACATCACATACAGCACTGACAGGTCAGCATTTGCCCACCTTAAAATACCAGCTCATCTAGTGACTGTGGTACTGAAGTTCCAGGTTAGAGGTCCAGCTGGGAGGACACGTGAAGAACACTGACACACTGTGGTACTGAAGTTCCAGGTTAGAGGTCTAGCTGGGAGGACACGTGAAGAACACCGACACGGGCAGAAGTCTCAGAGGGTCACTGGGAAGAACCATGGCTTGAGCCGGGATGTGGAAGCAGGAAAGCGGCTCCAAGTGGGAACCAGACACCGACTCCATCCAAACACCCCCACATCCCTTTGGGATGGATGCAAAAAGAGTGGGGCGATTTTAAGTGAAAATAATTCATCAGCTGAACCCAATGCCTTGGTTCATGGCAGCCAGAGCCCGTGCACAGCCTGGGTAAGCTAAAGCACGTCACTGTCGGAGGGAAACTCTACCAGCTCTGGCCTCTATGCCAACCTACCTATGACTTATCTCATGATTTCTCCTGGAAACCAGAGATTACTCAGCCTTTCACTGAAGAGCAAGTGGCAAGCAGGCAACAAACTGCAGTTCTGACAAGGGGAGACAGAAGATAACGGCAGTGTTTCCTCCCAGGATATTCATAAGGTTGCGATGCCTCTGTCACCGTATAGCCTTACAGCCGGGTGCAGATCTGGTAAGCAGAGACCGGGCTGGAACATGAGCCCTGCGGAAATTTGTGCTGGTTCCTTTAATTGTATGGGTTTTGCTAGAGAAGAAAACTTTGGCACAGCTCGTTCTCTGAGGCACCATGTCATACAGGCTTAATGCATCTATTCAAATTCCAGCAAAATGTTAGGAAACTGCTTGTAAGTATTCAAAGCTTCAGGTGGTTTTTAAACATGATGAGCACATTAAGGAATTTGTGCAAGATGTAAGGACAGAGCACATCGCTCTGCCAGCATGCTCACCAAGCCAAGGACTCGCAGTTGTGTTGTTCCCTGCGTGAGAAGAGTTTGTGCAGTTTTAATTCCTTCCAGTGGAGGACAGTGGTTTACAACAGAAGGAATTTAAATGGCTGCATTTCATCTGGCAAGTTCTCTGTTTCCTCATATTGGCAGTGCACAGACGCACGTTCCCCAGGTTTTACGTGAGCTAACTGGCAAGGCTGGGCTCTACTTGCGTTAGTCCCATCACCAATCTTTGCTTAAATCGGCCCTGGAGCTTTAGAACGATCACTGTTTGGGGTTTCAGAAAGGGAGAGTTTATGTCAAAATCACAACACATCATCACGACATCCTACAAAGGGACAATTTGAACCAGTATGCAGAATGCTGAAATATTTTAAGAATTTTTTTGAACTATTTGTAGGATCCAAGATGTATCAATTTAACTGTAAAATACAGTGATTTTCTGGCTGAGTCTGCACCACTTTAAGGGCTTGACTTCCACAGGGAAAAATCTCTTATGTAATATTGAATATTTGAAATAAAATGCTGAGAAGGCATGGATCTTAATTATTTAGCTTCTGACACATACCCTCCCTTTAAAAATTCAGTGTCTGACTGCAGATCTAAAAGACTTTCCTATAAATAAGTCATCTCCTCTGAAGCTGTAACAAATTTCAAAAAGTAATGCAATGGTTCTTAGCTGATCAGAGGAAGCACAGTACTATTAAAAAGTAAAAAATATGTATTTGACTATTATTTTAAGGCACCAAATCATTCCAGGTTCCTGGGATTCTATAAAAAAGGCTCAGAGAGAGCAGCTTTAACAAAATGACATTACTTTCCCCGCTCCAAGTACTTTCTTTCCAACAAGTCAAGTGCAAGATTGAGGGAGTAGTTATAGTTCCCCTTATCTGCAACAGACCTGTTTCTGCAGTATCTTCTAAATGGAAAGCATTCTAAATTAATTAAATAAACCTCAAGAGACAGTAAACTAATTATTCTGGGCATACATAAGATGCTGTTGAGTTAAGCTCTATGAACACAAGTGAGTTAAGTTTGTATTGACATATTGGGCCAAATTTATTATCAGATAAATTAACTTCAGTGGAGTTAAGCCAGGAGTGAATTTTTCCTCATTAAGTAGCAATAGGTCTGTCATCTCAAGTGTGAGGATTTACTGCCTCTTGGGAAAACCATATTGCGCTCCGGTTTATAAATGACTACCCTTGCACACTCATATGCTTCAAAATCCACAGAATCTTTTGTTTAACCACCTAATAGTTGGCTTGTTACCTGTGACCCCTTTCAAGTGAGCACCAGCCAGCATAAAGGATCCAAGGAGTACTGCTAAGCTGTGTAAACAGCTTATTCCTGAAACTTCCCTACGGTGTTCAAAGTCCAGGCACAAGCAGGAGACACAATCCTCATGTCAATATCTAACGTGACTACCACAAAAATGTTGTCTTTGTCTATATTTAACCCAACAAAGTTATTTTTGAAAGAGTATCTCAGAGAAATTTTCATCTACTGCAGGGATTCCACATTTTTTCCTATTTCAAAAATCATTATTCATCCAAATTCCGTAACAACTGTGTTATACACAGTGGCTATTGAATGTCATACATGTTTAAATTATTTTGCACAGAGGAACAGAACTCCAGGCAGTAATTGCTGACACTTATTAAGAAGCACACATGTGAAGAACCCAGAGCAGCAGAAAGCTAAGTGTCTCTGTGAGCACTGAAAGTCCCACCAGATCAGGAGACAATGTCTGCAAATCCGTTCAGCTCTAAGTGTTCACCTAAAGTAACCACAGAGCCCTTCACGTGCTAAGAGGACAGCGCTCCCATTACGCACGTCAGGGCAGCGTTTCCAGCATCGCAGGGAACTCAGGAACAGCACATTTCGTGCTCATTAGCATTAACCTCTCTTCAAGATCACTTGGCCACTGAATCTTTTTTTGAGCTCTCCTAAGCCATTTGTGTAGAATTCAGGAACAGGTCACATAACTTCTCAACACTGCGTACCAAAGGTAGAACTTTGTTCCTTTTAGATTTATTGTCTTCTACTTTCCACCATCCTCTGGTTCACATAAGCATCTCAAACAGAACTCTATTTTCAGCATGGCCAAGAGAGACTAGAGAAGTGCCCAAAGGCAAACTGAAACGGGCTGTGAATCAGGCTGCAACTATTTGGAAACAGAATTTGTGAGACCTGGCATAGCTCCTTTGAAACCAAGGAAACTCCCTTGACACAAAGCAAAGGCCTCACGTTATTACTGACATTTTCTGAAGTGTTAATACCTCAGTTACCCCACCCCTTCTTCTTATGGAAGTCACCCTTCATAAATCCCTACTTCTCAGAACTATTAATGTTATCACGGCAACTTGTTTTTCCAGAGTCCTTCCTTCAATGCGAGTACGAGACGACAGCGGCACAGATAAATTAATCAGAACTCAGCCTGACTGTGGGATATCGGGATTCACTGGAATTACCACCACTAAGCAAGAGAAAGGAGCGAAGGGGCAGGGAGGTTAATCCCACTGCCTTTGGGGTCCCAGCCTGGCATCTCCACCCAGTCCCCGTAACAGCTAGTGTTCGCTTCACAGCAACACGAACAAAGTTTTTATCTTATTTAGGCTTATTCTCATCATTATCTTGGCAAATACAGTCTGAGTGTGGCTTTAAATACCTCTGTGAAAAAAAGAGCAAGTTAAATTACATTAGGGAAGCATTAAAATTACTAGTTTTAAAATGCAAACCCCCACTGCAGAGTATTATGGTGATCACTGAGAAAATTGCTATAAAAGCTAGAAGGCTGTTTTCTTACATTGTTCTGCCAAGATTCACAGCAGTCACAGAGATGTTTAGCTTTTTCTGAGGTTCATCACTGCAGTACAGCTGCTGTTTCAGCCACAGAAAAGTGTCAGCCTCCTGGAGAGTCTTAATTAAATAAAAGGCAATTTTAGAGGGCGGGGGGAGTATCATTACAAAGTGAAGCCTTGCTATTTGGATGCCAGTTTACATAAAGCCATATTGCGCTTTTATTATGATTATAAATTTCATTCAAATCAAAAGCAAAGTTATTGATGAATGATTCTGCTTAACGTAGATATCACCAGAATTTAGGCTGAGGTAGTCACTACCTTGTGTTATTTTTCAGCATGTATTCTCAAAGAAAAAACAAACCCCAAAATTTTAAGTATAAGAGTGCTTCCTTCTTAGACCAGTACCTGATGTTCTCTTGTTCTCCACCAGTGCTCCCAGTGAGGAAGAAGCATGGTGCCCATCTCTGGAGGTGACACGGAAGGAGGAACTGTAAGCCATTACTGCTGATCAGCAGTAACCAAGACCCCAGGGAACGGTAACTCTCATCTGAGAAGCAGCAGTTTCCTAATTACAGTTTAATAATAGAAATGTTCCCTATTAAAAATTACCGTGAGCAACAGTACCGAAACCTTTCCTCCATCTCTAATATTAAAGTGTTGTCAGTGCTCTAAGTGCCAGTTGACTGTACAAAATGACAAGTATCCAGCACATCCCTTGCAACAACTGGCATCTGCTTTGGAGTCGTTTTAGTTGGTTTGAATGGCACTAATTAGAAGTAGTTACACATAAATGACATCTCAAAGACTTGACACAATAAACACTGCTATCTGGTGCCATTCATTTGCTCTTCCCATTCAGATATACACAGTATTTACGATAATTTCCATGTTCGCTGCCACCTTTATCCCACAAATAAGGTCATGAGACAGACAAACAACAAATACACGAAGCACCACATGGAAGTTGAATACATAACTTATCAAATGCTCTTTAAAGTGTCTAGGCCAGGGTTTTGATTGCTTCTGAAAGTTGGGAACGTACCTCTAAGAATATGGATTAGAGGCTGCCTCTCTGCTTAACCTCGCAAAGAAGCCGCTCAGGGTTCTTCACAGCCACTCACTGACAGCGAGTACCAACTGGCCAAGCAGCTTGAGCAACATGCTCAGAATTTCCTGTCTATTCCTCTGTTCTAGTGAAAAATAAAGATGTTTCTGTTCTCACCTGGGTGCAGGAAGGATAACTGAGATCTGAGCTACCAACAAGAAGCTTCTCAATTTTTCTTTTCTTGACTAGGATGTCCTCTGCTTCTGTGCATACAACACTCGGGGTGATTCGTCCAGTGCAAAAAAGTCTCACATGCTCAAAAGAGGAGATAAAGAATATGCTGAATGTTCTTCATAGCTGTATCTGTTTTTTAGGTAAAAATCTTTCAACAGTGCATTTCTTCCTGGGTAGGTCTAAAATGAAGTACAGAAGGCGTGGACATGCCTGGCGGTAAGCAAACAGCAGCTAACAACACATCTGGAACACAGCTGGATGGAACAGCCAGAGTCTGGAGATCAGAGGGTCTGTGGCACAGACACACTATTTTGTACAGCCACAATTAAGGTCACTAGTGGATGTAGCTGCCACAGAAAAAGGCAGCAACCACCTAGTGACTCTCTTTGATTTCCGTCATCCTACATTTTCAGCGTCCCACTGCCATTTTTGGACTTACAGATTTTTTAATTCCTATTCTACTGCATGGCATCTTTAACACCTCATACCAACTCTCTCGCAACCATAGTGGCACAATATTCTTTTCAAACACCTTTAAATAGTACTGTTGATTAAATAACATGTCACTAAGGTGATTTCAGGAATCCAGAGTGTCCTCTAAGGTGTAACCTTTAACATCAATTGCAAACATAGAACAGAAAATTAAATTAAGATTGCAAAACTACATCAGTAACTTCCAATGCAGTGTCAAATTTCTAACAAACTGCATATTACCAAAGAATAAATTATTTACAAAATGATTAAAAATTAATCTTTTCTTAATGATGTTTCTGGGCACCATATTTTGTGTACAGCTTTGTAGAAGATGCAAGGACAATAATCCTAAGGGATCACATCCAAACCAGAAATTTCTGAATCCCTTCCACCTCCTTTTAAAAATTTGTATATGCAGTTTTGTCTTCATTGTTTCAGATCTTGAACAACAAATGCAAATTTTTCTTTTTCTTAAATACCCTCATTTCTACCTTTAAAGGTATATACACTTCAAACAGCTTGAGAGCAGAGCTTCGGAGTCTTCGTTTGTTGCAGTCACAGCATAATACCAAAACTCCCTGTACACTAAGCAACGTCACCATGTAACAAAAGAGCATGAATAGAGCCTTGATTTTGTGTCCCTGCTAGTATCACAGAGCACGTAAGGCTTTAACAATACAACAGATGAAACATTTCTCAGGCTCTAATTAATTCTTGTCCAGAACAGAGACGGTTAACTGCAGTCTTCTTTTTACTTAACGCTCAGTTCAACTCTGTATATGGATAATCCAATTCCAAATTAAGCAATTTGAGCTACATGCTGAGATGTACGCACACTTAGGGTACGTGCTTTCAATTAAGTAAACACTCAAAAACCCTCTGAAGGTCTCCCAAGGCAAGCCCAACACGAACCACTTCCAGGCTGTGATCTCGCACTTCCTGGGAGCGCTGCGTGGTACCTAATACAATTTTAGAGATCTGAGAAACATTCATAATAACAACCTCAGTTTTAAAAAGAAGTCATGGTTCTGTACTGTGAATGCCGTGCTGCCTGCAGCACAAAGACACGTGTTAGCGTTGGAACTGACCACAGAGCCTTGGAGCAGGGTGCGCTGGGGTGAAGGACACGTCAGGAGCCCCCAGGCCCTCAGGGCTTTGCTTCAAGCTCTGCCAGCTCTCACCTACCACGGGGACATTTCTATCTATTCAGCCTCGTAGCTGTAAATGTAAATCATGCTGAAGAAGAAGCAATTGTATTTACATGTTTGCTGTTCAAAGAGATTAATGAGCAGTAATCTGTAAGAGTGCGAGTCCATTATACTATCACATAAAACAATTTAAATAAAATTTTGCTCTTCCTACCAGATATTTATAGTAACTGTTACTCTGCAACAAGTCCTCACCAAAAATAAAGAAGTGCCCTTCTGCCTTTTAGTTTCTGTTATGTACATGCCAGGACTGCTCTCTCTTCATTTAATAAAGTCAACTGTTCACAGAATCACAGAATGTTAGAGATGGGAAGGGACCTCGAAAGATCATCCAGTCCAATCCCCCTGCCGGAGCAGGAACACCCAGATCAGATCACACAGGAACGCATCCAGGCGGGCTTTGAATGTCTCCAGAGAAGGAGACTCCACACCCTCTCTGGGCAGCCTGTTCCAGTGCTCTGTCACCCTCACCGTGAAGAAGTTTTTTCTCATATTCAAGTGGAACCTCCTATGTTCCAGCTTGAACCCATTGCCCCTTGTCCTGTCCCTGGATGTCACAGAGAAGAGCCTGGCTCCATCCTCCTGACACTCACCCTTCACGTATTTATAAACATTAATTAGGTCACCCCTCAGTCTCCTCTTTTCCAGGCTAAAGAGACCCAGCTCCCTCAGCCTTTCCTCAGCAGGGAGATGCTCCATTCCCTTCATCATCTTTGTGGCTCTGCGCTGGACTCTCTCCAGCAGTTCCCTGTCCCTCTTGAACTGAGGGGCCCAGAACTGGACACAATATTCCAGATGCGGTCTCACCAGGGCAGAGTAGAGGGGGAGGAGAACCTCTCTCGACCTACTGACCACCCCCCTTCTAATACACCCCAGGATGCCATTGGCCTTCTTGGCCACGAGGGCACAGTGCTGTGCATAAAGGACTTAAAGTTCATAAAGGACTTTCTGAATTCACTTTCACCAATAAGCGTGTAACTTTCAGAGTATAGAATTTAAGAAATATCAAGAGATAAGACATTCAGAGTCAAGTTTGTCCTGTTAGGGCAATGTAAGATAAAGCCCAATTTTATAAATCCAGCATTACAAATAATTACCAGACGATACTGATATTTTCAAAACTACACAGGTGCTTGGGCTACTGACCCAACACTGTTGCAAGAACTTTAGTATACTTTACCAAATCAGAAGTCAAGGCATGCTAAGAATGATGCAAAAATTCTTTGTCATTATCCTTGGGGATTATATAATCAGAAGCTTTTCAACATCCCAACGCCTATCTAGGCATACGGGTCTCTAGAGAAGACACTCTCAGGCTGTCTCTGCCCGCAGCAGCAGACTGTTCTGTCTTTCCATTAAAAGACCAACGTTGGGAAAATCTGTCTTTTCACCTCAAAGATCTTGGTTTTGGCAAGAGTGCGATTCCCCAGCACCGGCATGGCTCTACACAACTATTAAAATCATTATTTCATTAAAGCAACTGCTAGGATATCTAGTAAGTAGGTTGTTTGCTTTTTTAACTTGTTGCCTTAACAGTTCTCTCTCATCTAACCAACTAGCAAGTTATTTATCACAAATAAATTTATGTCCAATATATATAAGAATATTCACATCAGCAGCGTTACATTTGAGGAAACAGTAGGTCAGCAAGAGTTCCTGACTCATAGTGTTATGTCTGTGTTCATCAACCTGCTATGAATTTTATTTAAGAAATTCACTTATTCACTACTTCATTTATAACATCAACTCTTAGAAATGATAGTAAGATAAATTCATTTCAAAATCCTTTGGCTACATTTGAGATTGCCAGATGAACAAGTGAATCAAGCAGTATGTTGCAGGATACATTAAGATGCAAATGTTAAAGAAATAGAGCAAAGTGTCAAAAGACAGGGTAGAAGGGTCATTCACTTCTTCTCATCGTTATGAAATGTGGAGACGTTGCTTGCTTCCCCAGGAATCCTGTCAAGCACCTATAGGTTATACCATAAATCTGCTCCATAACTACTCCGTGGTGCAGATGATCAGCATTTTATTCCATGACAGGAGATTTTGAACCAGTTAAGAGTAAGAGCATTCTGTTCCACATTGATTATTAACATAAATAAGATAAATGCCAAAGACTGTCCAAATGCAAATTCCAGTGAACACATTTCACTCTATCATTAATTTTTAGTTGCACTTCAAGTTGTGAAGCTGCTGTTCTAAAAAGCCAAACAAAAGCACCATTCTTGAAACAAAGTTGTAGGCAACAACCCATACTCCTAAGAGCAATTTCCATATGGTCACACGGTATACTGCACTGCTTTTCAGAAAACTCTATCCCTAACAGATACGCATGCCTATACAACTTCAATGTTTTTTCAACACTTGCCAGTTATTCTGATAACCCCTAACACATTGCCTTGCTTTGTGCTCTGGAATAACCAAATTCTAAGGTAAAATGCACATGGACCATGAGGAGTCAGAAAGAGGAGCAAAGCATGTCTGCGATCAGCCCCAACGTTTCCAGGCACAAGACCCTTCTCAAACTGTGTACTAGCAACACCTTTTAGGGTTTGGTTTTCAGGGTTGGTTTTTGGGGAGGTTTTGTCCATTGTTTTTTTAAAGCAGGGTCTCTGGAGCCTCTGTTAGTCTAACTATACAGATGCTTTCCCTAGAGACCTTGGAAATAACCACTAACTCCTACAGAAAGCATCTCTCTCCCGTTCAGAAAGCCACTCCACTGCCAAGGGCCGTCTCCCTCACCCAGCAGTCGGGGGACCTGCGCTATCCAGCCTCCCGAGTATGGTCAGCAGTGACCTACAGTAGCATGCCCTGGTGCGCTCTGCACGGGGAACGGGGAATGAGGCATTGACCTTGCCACTGCACAGAATAAATTCTAAATATAGCAGGATTTCTAAGTATTCCAATGTTCTTTTCACCAGTTAACTGTTAACTCATGACAACAGGCAGGTTTTGTCCTGAGGCACACATTTTTCCCTTGCTGTCCTCTTATTCTCTTATAGCAGAAAATTGGTAAATAGTCAAGATGACATGCAGCTTACTTCTCTAGGTAGCTGGTTAGTTACCTTGTGGGGGGGCGGGGAAGGTAAAATGGCCTCAGGACAAGTGATGCAGTCAACAGTTTTAATTTTGCAAGTCGGATCTTCCTTCTCACTATTTGGGCTTTTGTTTTGTTTTTATAAGTCTTCCCACTAAATATGGTGTTGGGGTATTTTAATTACAACTAATCAATGTTTGGGATGTTGCCTCTGTGGAGCTAAATGGTGGCAGAAAAGACCCGCAAAATAGACTGTGTACTCTGCCCTAAAAATCCTAATGCACAACAGAGAGAGGGAGGGCAAAGGAGGTGTTGAGGAACCCTCCTGAGCAGAGCCAGACGCAGAAATGTCCAGAAGAGCTTTGCATATGTTGATCAACTGTATTGACACAGTATTTACAGAGTACTGCAGTGTTACCATGCAGAAACAGCTGTTGCTAAAAGGAGACAAATACAAACATCACCCCCCCTTTATTAGATTTATGAGACTCTCAGTCTCTGCTTTAAGCAATTTCTAATTTTTCCTCCTCTGCTGGTAAGGTTTAGGGACAGTGAAATAAAATTGTTCTCTTCTATCCCCCTAGCGCTGTTGCAGAAAACGCCTGAATGCTGTGACCAGTCAGCTGAAGCAGTCAAGGTTTAAAATACCAGCCAGCTTCGCAGCTAGCTGTTCTTCCCTCTGTAACTACCCAGAGGCCTCTGTAAGAAAAACTGTCTCTCCTTCGCCATGTTGTACCATTTGATTCCCCTGAGCAAAGAGCTCTTCTTCGAGGCCCAGTTCTATCACATCTGTCCCTTCAGGAGCACCCATGGAAGAGCACTCCGATGGAGTGCTTCCCGTTGGAGACCCCGTCCTCTTCCTCACCCTGTCCAAGAGCCTCTCCCCACGGCAGCTCCCACTCTTGGGCAGGACTCGTCTGTGCTCACCAGGACTTCAGGGTCCTTTTTGGAACCACCCTGCATTTGTTTTGTTCATTTAGCATCCAAAACTAAAACTCCTCTGCTACACTTAAGCATCAATAAAAAAGCTATTTTGGATGAATACTATGGCAGCAACAGATAATTTCCTGCTTCCTTCATGAAGACACCTGGTCAGTGCCTTTCTCCCCCTGTCAAACGCCTGGAGCCCATCAATATTTACGGCTCCAGCACAGCACACCTGAGCTGCCCGTCTTTACCCAGCTCAGGTATTTATAGCAGCACGGCATGGCGGCAGACTCAAAGGTTAACTGTCCACGTCCTCCTGCTTCCTGGATGAGTTTTGTAGCCTGCAAGGGAGTCACAGGTCTTGTGCTAGATTCAGTACAAACGCCTCACGCTGCCCTGAATAACTGCACTGCCAGGAGCAGGATCTAACCCTACGGATCCTGGCCTGAAACTCTCACTGCTTGTTCTGAACGTTGTCCCTCAATGTGAACACTTCAACAAGAGTGCTGAAAGGAAACAAAAATTATCCTGTCCTAGAAGATTAAAATCCTGCAAAGAGACTCCCCTCAGTAAATGTTGTGCTGCATATTCAGTACTGAGCTCTCAGAATTTCCATTTCCTACGATTCAGGATTACAGCTGAAATTTTCTATTATTTTAGTCCACATTTTGGTATCAGCATTGGAACACTTTAAAGTACCAGTTCAGAGGCAGATCATGGGTTATTTTAAAATGAGAATTTATGAAGGGCTATAAATCAAAAGGTACAACAAGGAAATTAACAAAGAATTGTTCCCATCAAATGTAATAAGAATTCTAATACACAAAGACCAATTGTTTTTCCACATAAAAATC
>NW_010125547.1:18574-72491 GCF_000699245.1 Pterocles gutturalis | reverse complement strand
CAGGAATTTCACACACAATTTGAACCTAAGGGTAAAGGAGTTTTCTACTAGAATAATAGTAAGTTACTCTTGGAAATGAATGAAAAATATTTTTTTATTATGAAGCACAGAAAATACAAGCATCCACGTAGAGCACTAGAATCTTTAAATATATTCCCCTTTGTACTATGTCATTGGCATATTGCTTTGCCTCTTACCTACAAATAACTAGGATTTGGGGAATACATCACAAAACAAAGCAAAATATTATTACAGGATTGACCAGAATTATGTCTAATTTTGCACACAAGTGTATAAAACTTCTGGAGCAAGTTCTACAGCTCGAACAGGAGCAGCACTTCCAGCTGACTCTGGCAGTAAGATCCTGTTACATTGCTGGTAACATGCTGAACATGGGATGCAAAAAATTTCCCCTTTCCAGCAGGTACCATAGCTTATAATAACAATAATACACAAGGGTTATATTCCCTACTCGTTTCCAATGCTGCTAAGAGGGTTTCTTAAAAACACCTCCATATTTTGCAGTAAAAATGTAAACCTATGGGTCTTCTCTTATTACTGAACTTGAAAGTTTGCGTGAAAGAAAGCAAATTTATTAGCTTAACAGAGAACACGACCTCTCCTTTCAACACACCCCAACATCTGAGTTTAAGCCATGAACCTAACATATATGTTTCTGTAGAAATAACTTCAAATTCTAATCTCCTCAAATCAAACCTTACTGGAGGAATATAACTAGTGACTCCTTGACTAATAAAATATCAAAATGCTCAAACAAAACAGCTATGGACAATCTTGGAGTGGCACTAAAAATATTTTCCTGTTCAGCACTGAAACACCCAATGCAAGAGCAACCCTGTTGTATCCTACACCTCACATAACCTCTCTCCAGTTTCAAGAAGCAGTAAGCTGCAGTAGGTGGATATTCTGAAAAGACTACACAAAACCTATTTTTGTCTTCTTCCAGAAGAGTACTGCAGCTTCCCCAGGTGTGTTCTAGTTGAAATTGTCATAGACATACTCTGACACAAAGCAATAATATCATTGATGGTATGCATGTCAAGGACACCTCATACCAAACCCAGACCTCTAAATTATTAAAGGCACCATTTTCCTCAGGCATCTTTTTCATCACCAGGTTCTGGGAACAGTTACCTCAGCCTTCTCAGGTGCACTTATTATAATTCACCATTAAGAATTTCAGCTGACAACATTTACAGTGAAAACCACAATGGCTTGCAACCGTGTTCTTACATGCAAGACAGCGGACAGAGGTGGAGGCCATCATCCCATGTGCAATTTTGGCCAAACAGAGGCAGCTGATGGCTAGGAAAGCAGTACCTTTAAGTATACAGTTCCTGAAATCTGTAATTTAGAATGCATAGCAACTAAACAGTTACTTGGAATAAAGAAGGAAGTAGAACTGCTTTTGGTTTCGAAACAACAGATGAAAAACATCATTTCCAATACGGTCTGAACAAAATAGCCAAAATACAAGATTCTTCTTCCAGGAAAGTCTCTTGAGAGTAATTCCTAATCACCACATTGCTGACTTTGTCCATTGTAACAATTATCATCTATGAAAGCTGGAAAACTTTAAAGTTTTCCAGCACTCTTCTTATTCCCTTACAAAACCACAAAGTAAAAATGACAGTATCTTGGAAACCAATGCCATACGGTCATGCAGATATGTAATTTGACCATTTTTCCTTTGAAGTCTTTTCAGATACAATGCATTAGCCTAGTATTTGACAGCTGGTATGACTTTATAAAGTATTTCCAAAGGCCTGTACTTGAACTGGATTTTTGCAGAGCTTAACAATACAACTTCCCCATCCCTACTGATCCCGTGCGATGAAAATCTGTCTCTAAATGGCACAGTCCCCTTTTCTGTCTATGACAAGAAGAAATATCCGTATGTTGATCTATCCTTGTTCCTACTCAGCTAGGCTAAACACTACCCCAAGTTGTATTCATAGCAGTTTGAGAACTGGGATTATTTCAAAGATACAGGTTGCTCTGAAGTTTAAAGCCGATTACTTGCATGTGTACCGCTATGGATTTTGTAAATGAATCTAACTTCCATTTTACAGGTCAATAAAAGTGCAGATGGAAATAAAGCAGTCTCAGGCAGCCATCGTTAAGCTTGTTCAGTAATGCAGGACAGCTCCCACTCATCAAGCAGTCAAACACTACCTTTGCTTGATCTTTCTCAAACATGATATTTCAGAATCAATGCCGTTACGCTCTACACTAGCCAGAGCTCTGAAATTTAGATCTGGAAAGCCATGGTTCAAAAGTTTGTGGTGTGATCTAATTCATAGGTCACATTCAGAACTCTTTCTTATCACAGAAACTGATGGTTTGATCTAGTGGCTGATGCAGGTTTACATACATTAAAAACCCAGAAAAATTCCAGAGTAAACACTGGATTATATCTATTTGAAAGAAGTCACATTTCACATCACTATGCAAATGCTACTCACTGCTTTTACAGTGGGAACCCCCTTACCTTGCTGGCATGTTGCATAAACCCCAACCCCAGGCTCCGACCTGCTGCCCAAGAAGCCTTGTCTTGTTCCCTCATGGGTACGGTGCTAGAAGCAAGGGACTGCTCACTCAGCCACGACACCACAATTTTTTATGACCTGACCTGGAATCACCTCTGGTTCTAACACCCACCAGCAGCACACCCGGAGCGGGATCAGGGATATCTATATTACATGTCAACGCACACTACCCATTTAATTTGAGTCTCCTCTCGTAAGGCTTGGCTGTTAAGACTGGTGATAACTTCCCTGGCTAAATTTACCTCAGGCTCCACTTTTTTCTCCAAACTCTTGATAGCTAACTGAATATTATCTTTGCCTGCAAGTCATCTCACAGTTCTTGCTAGGAGGTTTCCAGATGTTAGTTTAACTCTCTGACAGTTCACAGCTGTTTCAGGCTTTGTTTTGTTGTTTGGTACAAAATCTCCGAATCTTGTTCCAATTCCCTTCAGCCTTTTTTATGCTGCAGGAACATCTCCAATATTTCCATGAGAGCAAAGCTCATTTAGAACCTTGTTCAAGGAACCTGCATTGTGTCAGAGTGAAAAATACAGCAGCCCCAGTAAAATAGTTTGCTTCCTGCGTAAAGAACCTAGAGCTTATGAAAAACAAGTACTTGAATTAGGAGCTAGTGCTAACTTATACAATCAGGCCAGTATTTCCACTATTAGAAATGTGCATAGCTATCTCCATGTAGGCAGACATATCGCTGCAGTGTTCAAAACCAAATCCATTATGAGTACTGAACATGGTAAGATTCAAAATAAATCCATCTTGTCTATCTTCCTTCACATACCTGTATTTTTGGAGACAATTCCTTCAAACATGGTATTCCTCAAATGTGGCTGATTTTGTTAACACAGGCTGCTAAACATCCCATTGGCCTTCAGAAGAGCTGTGGTTCATGTTTTGTATTGAAGGAAAGAGTTTGGGAATCCAGCCTTCCCTTCATAGGTTGTGTCTTCCCCGTCCTTGTGCAAGCTTTGAAATAGAACAACTTCCAGGTTTGCAGTTAGTTGGAAACAGTAACCAGGACTGTTTTCTATTGGTTACCTTTTATTTTTTTTAATATGCTTTAATAAAATTTCATTTTAATTTTGGTTCCCAGAAGCTCCTAAAATTCTTAAGCATCTCAATAAGTTTGTTTTCCAATAGTATTATTGCTGCCTATGAAGACTCTGGGATTTTTGCCAAAAGATGGAGAAAAAGAAAGGAGTAACCATGATCATTTCAAATCTTATTTTTCAGAGCCAGATACTATAACAATGTCATATACACAACATTATTAGAATTATCAGTGTTTACAGAAGATATTCTGAATGAAAGATTACATTTTCACTCCATCTAAACATGGACCTCTGAATATACACACCTGAAGAAAATACACACATATTTACTGTGGGATATCAGAAGCCAAACTGCTAGCAAGAAACTATTTTCAAGACTAGCTGATACCACATGAAACCGCACTGAGTAGAGCACACAAAACTAAGCTAACGTGACTGAGGAAGATGCATTTTACCCTTGGCAGACATACTTTTTGATATCATGAAGCCACAGCTAAAATTTTTCCTCTAAGTCCTCTGGCCTGGCACTCTCAGTGCTTTATTTAGGTGACCTGGTGATTTAGGATTCTTCTATTAGAATAACTGAAATCAAGCTGTCAGCTCTTCGGCTGATGTCAAGGTGGCATTTATCAGTTGCTGATTCAGGTTTACAGAAAGGTCAAATTGTTGAGTAAGTGTTTCTGTAGACCGAAATGTCTGTATTTTCCCTCCTCCCAAAAGGATTAGTGTGAAACTCTGAGCACACTGCCCAGGAGGATGAGCACGAACAGCAAACTCAGGCAGTAAATTGCAACAGATTCCCAGATGAAAAATAGATCCAAGCAAACAAACTCTTGCATAGTAACTTCAAGCAATATAGTGTCTTTTAACGATAAACACAGTCCTATGTAAAGGTCCAGGAGTGTTTCATCTTCTTATCTGACAGATAAACCCTTCTGGAAAAGCAAACTCTTTCTCCCTGCCCCAGTGAGCCACTGGCACCTTGGACCTAGCCCTGCTGGACACAAGATTCAACAGGAGTAGGTATTGGGCAATACTGTTGCCTGTTAGGGAGAGCATTTACTACTGGGTCATGTTTTGTTCCAGGCTGTCTACAGGCTATCAAGGACCCTGCTATCACAATGTTGACAGTAGGTACAAACCCACAGCCAGCTCTATATGCTTAATAGGCTGTATCTGGGAATACAATTTGACTTGAGAGTTACACCAATAAAAACAACAAAAAAAACCCAAACCATAAACAAGATCATGCTAATGGTGGACTCTTCTTGCATGAACTGGGCTCCTTTTACCCACCATAAAAAAACAGCCAAACAGAAATATACCTGGTGTTGTGTAAAATTTGCCATTGCCTTTCCTGTTAAAAATCTCCCTGCTCAGCATCAGCTATACAATAAGACTGCAGCCTTTGATAAACTGAACGAATGCATTAATTAATTTTCCATGCCAGTTCACCTCACTTACACATACCAACTCAATATTAAGTAGAACGTCAGGTGTCCACCTCTGAAAAGACACAGGCATGCTTATTAATGAGCTTTGCTTGCCAACTCCCTTCAATGAGTTGCTGGATTACTGAACAAACCAGCATCTGGCTTTTCAGAAAAATTGGTCAGGTTCCTCTGTACTGAGCCTAACACTTCATTGACGGACTATTATCTAGTCTTTGCTCTTGCCAACACGTGCCACAAATGCTCATGCAGTTCATACTGAACAGGAACGTCCTGGAATCCTTGCATCACCAACATCCTAGAGGGTGCTACTGCGCTTTCACTTTCTAACACTTTATTCTCTAGTTTCCCGGTCTTTGTAAGTGATCACACCTCCAATGTACTGCAGACTGTGGTATTTTAAAATTCATTTATCTACTTTGAAGCTATTATGTTTTTCTTTAATTTTATGCTCATAATTTTTTGAGGATTACATACAATTTGTCTGTTATGATGTTGGACATGGAGCAGGAAACTGAAAGCACTGACGTTCAGGCAGAAAGAGAGTCCTCGCTATAAACTTTGATTTGTAAAGAACTCTTACGAGTGTGTCTCTGTTGACTAGCAGAAATGGTATCTGGCTTGCTTTGCTTTACACAGTGAAGTCGGTACAATTAAGGTTCTATAAATTGCTATTCCAGAATTCCTCCTAGTGCTCAAAACCAAAATTATCTTGAGTATTTCTAAATAATGAAGCCTTAAGGAGGAAACAGTTGGCTTTAAACTAAGATATTTTAAGTAGAAGAGCATCTGCTCACATGATTATACCTTATCACCTTCAACCTTTTCCTATCAAAAACAACCACCACAATATTAAAATCCTTTTACAACTAATTTTTTTTAATAATTACATCTTGATTTCTTAGAGTAGATGGATTCTTAAAGCAGATGGATTTAAAGCACCAAAATCCATTTATTTTAACAATATTGTAAAACTTTATCAGTAAAAAAAGACTGTCATAAGTAGATTGAATGTTGAATTAATAATATATTTGCTAGAAAGTATTTAAAATTCTTGTGATACACTCAAAACCCAAAAGTTAAATTATCTTGCTTAAGGAGGAAACAGAAATTTCATCACTGACTTGGATAAAATAAGGGTTAAGTCAGGAGACAGAACTTAACAAAAACCAATTCTTGTATGTCTAAAAACATGAAGACAAGTAGCCAATCCTTCCTGTCATTTAAAGTACTGAACGTCAGCCTGTTTTAGCATGATTTATCTCACGCAGTGAAAAGTGGCAGAAGTTTTCAAGATTCATTTTTTCCAAAAATATTTTTCTTGAAAACCCTTCCAGCAAGAAAAACTTTCATTTGTTTTTTCAAGGATTCAGAAATAAAAACTGATACAATCTTAAATGGTATGAATAGCACTGCATAATTTAGATTTGTTTTTTTTTTTAAAAGCCACAAGCCAAGTTTGAAGATAAATGCTGGTCTTAAAAATACTTTCAACTAGAAACTGGTACATACATTTACAGAAGACAATCTAGTTACTCATTCGACTCACCTAGCTCAATTGCATCAGTGGCATTTGGTATCTCAAGTATACTTATTTCGAGTCACGCTGAAGTATTTGCCTTTAATAGTCAACTAATATTCAACATTAATTCTGATGCCAGTATTTTACACCTAATGCAGTCATAATCACCCAGTTGTGCAAATAATATGAAAATGATCACCCCCATTCTGTAGAGCAGCCTAAGCAGATAAAGAATATATAGCTCTGCCAAAAGGCCCAAGTTCAAAAAGAACAAATGCCCGTCACAGGACCAGATCAATACCAGAAAGTACACAGTCTTCTCAAAAGACTTGGGGTTGAAGAGGTGTCTCTGCTAATAAAAGAGCAACTGCCTGAGGGCACAAGGGTGATTTCACAACCAATTCAAAAATCTTTGAGAATCACCTCCAGTAGGCAGTAGAATAGAAAAAAATACCAGATGCAGAGTAAGAAGCAAATGAGAAATAAAGGAAATAAGTATGAGGAGAAAACTGATATTGTCAAAGGACGATGGAAGCATGCGAAGAAATCTGAACAAAGAACGGCCTGAAACCATGAAACCATGACAGAATACAACTTTGGCATTAATTGTTTCAGACTGTCTATAAGCATAAATTAAGATACATAAAAGTCCACCAGTAGGAACAGTATACCGGATTTTAAATAGGGAAAATGCAGATATTCATAGCAGAGCATGCATTCGCACAGCCATATGTCTTACATGCTAAAGAACGCAGAAATGGTTTATAGCTCCTGACAGTGCTCCATATCTCACTAGAGATTTCCCAGAATAAATGCTGCTACTTATACATAACAAATGAGTAGATACACTATTGCACCTGCAAGCTTGAACACTGGGGTGGGGGGAATTTCAGAAAATCCATTTCCGATAAGTTTTAGTTTTTGTACATGCAATTTAATGTTTTGCTTTACCTTGAAACAATCCCATTTGGATACCTGCATTACTTAAATTTATCAGGGCAACATTCCTACCACCATTGTCCACTCACACCAACGCATGCAATTATTCAATAACACAAGAAAACACAGATAATTTGTAATATGAATAAATACCCTCTAGAGATTACACATATATATATATATGAGCACATTTATGATGTTTGCTACTTACAGTCTGCCAGAATGCTGTTTCCTGCTGGCAGGTGTGCTGAACTGAACACCCATCTCTCCCACCACATGCTGCATTTTCCTAACAGCCGAGAGCTCAGCAGTGCGAGCCCGTCACTGCCTTCCCCAGGCGCTGCTCTCCGTGTCCCCCTCTGTCCCCAGCAGGCTAGCAGGCCCCTCCATGGGAAGATCCAACCCTCCTTCTGGAGTAAAACTAAGCAACTTTTCAGAAAGCTCCTGTATGTACAAGAATTAATATTGGGGATTTTTTTTGCTTCTGATTTCTACTCTAGCAAAAGTAATGAAAGTGACAATTTTAAAATGTACACCTAACAAATGGGAAAAAACCCACCCTAAGTAATGAATTAAATAATACCGCTACATTGGGAATCCCCCTTCGGGAGGGGATTTTCCTGGTATGAGAGACAGCAACTTCAGCAAACAGAGCTCAAAGCTCCATCCAGACAAGACGTACCAGCCAAAGGTCGCTTTGTCTGTAGAACTACACCTATGCAGGGATTGTCCTCACCTTGCAGCATCAGCAAGAAGCATCATTTTATTCCAGTCAGCCACCACCAGTCACTTGTTAACCCAACAGGGCTCCCACAACCTTCACGGACAGTCCCAGGCTGGTAAGACGTGCTATCTGTTTTTAACAACAGAACTTTTTCAAAATGTTTCAAAATGAAAACAGGTGAAGTCTCTTCTGCCTCCCAAATTCAAATGAAGCCGGCAAAAATTTCTTCTTAAAGATATCATGGCAACCTCATGCAACTGCATCCTTTGGGACATCTAGAAAGACTGAAGAAGTGCCCCACATAAAATTCAGGACTTTTAAGCAAATATGGAAAATACTGCTCAAAAGAGAAGTAAGAGGGAAGATCTCACTGAATCATGGCAAAGTTGTGACCCAATCAAACAAGAAATCTATGAGATTCCAAACTGGGTCCCACATTCAGGGCATTACTTTTAAATACCTCGTTCAAAATTCAGTTTGCTGTCACTACATGAAGATGGCTAGATGGAAAAGCTGACAGGCTTGCGAAAGCACTGGGTTGATTCTCCAGGGCAGGATGCCAGCAGTCACCCTCGCACAGCAAACAGTGGCCGCAAGCCACTCTGAAGGGACGTTCCCCATCCACAGAGCAAGGTGAGGTGTCCCTTGTAGCAGCTGCTGAAGATTTGTAGGAGAGAAGAGCCAAACAGGAGAGACACAAAGATTGGAACATCCAGGAAATGGTATCGATTGCCACTGCACAGCAAGAACCAAGATCTTTTTCTCCATAATTTTCAGCTGCTAGCTGCAGCAACATTACCGTCAGCATCAATACCTCTGGAAAAGTGGGGCAGCAGAAAGCACTGCCAGCATCTCATGGCAAAACATGCCACACTGATATCCTTGTTAAATAGCATTAACATCAGGAATTAAAAATAACAACTAGTTTTGGGGGGAAAAAATCAAACCAAACCACTGATTTCACCTTAAGAGTCTTTGTGTGTTGGTAATGCTGAAACAGTTATCGTCATCAGAGTTATTTTTAAATCATTTCAAACTCTCTGGATCTTTTACCATGCACATTCTTCAGGGTTGAAGGCAAAAAATATCTCTTTCTTCCAAGACATTTAACATTCAACACAAACATTAATACAGGCTTATTCTCAGCTTGTAACCAGCATTTTGGAGCAGTATTGCACAGGCACGTTAATGAACCAAGTGTATTCTCTGTCCTCTACAAAGAGGTCATTTTAAAACAGTCAATAACACAATTTGAGCTTAATGACTTCTACCATCTGATATTTCATACTTAAGCAAGTGACTTCAGCTACGCTACAGCACTAAACAAAAACAACCCAGCAGGAACAACTCATCGCAGCGAACAGAACTGATCTTTGCACAGCCGAGACCCTTACTGAGCTAAAGCTGTCGTCATCTCTCTGGTAACACAGCGTGCTGTGCATATCCATCCCATGATCCAGTGCCCACGACGGGCTTGGATCACCACTTCTGCAGTTTCGTGTGATGGTTTTTACTCTGGGTTGGAGCAGAGGAGCTCCCATGTTCACAAGCAAGCAAAGCAGCAGAAGGTGCGATACAATCACAGACACTTCCTTGGGAACAAAACCAGCAACACATTTATACCCCTTTCCTTAGCTACTCTGTAAATTTCTTAAAATTTATTTGTAGAGTCCTTCAGCACCTACACCTTCAAAGCATCACTGACTGACAAGGCCAGCACCAGAAAGAAGTAAATTTCCCTTCCTAAGGCCAGCCACAGCACCTGTGTGACGGCCTCGCGGAGCGCGGTACCGCTCCCGCTTGGTGCGCCCAGCACACCGGCAATCACCAGTCATTTACTGTGATCGCTTCCTTCAGCATATTAAATCTGAAGAGCAATTGTTCTGAGCTCTTTACTAAGCAGCCTGTTCCGCAGTTAGTTCCACGTCTGCTGGATGTTGGTTAAGGAACCGGGAGCCAGGGTCAGCTCTGTCAGACTGCCCTTGCCCCTGCGGAGCGGCGCTGCACAAACTCACTGGCTTGAGAAAACAATAGAACAAAGGAGAAGCCCAGGGCTCCACCGGCACCACGGGAGATGTGTACAGAGGCAGCAGGTGAGCACACCTTAACACTTGAATAGTTTCCCAAATTTACACCATATTTTTGTAGGAAAGAGGTGTGGCTTTAAAGGTTTTTGAGGTTTTCTTTAAGCAAAAACTAGACCATTTGCACAAGGAAAATAACAGGTTCTGACTTTGCCCAGACTCTTCACTACTGTTTTGCCCCGTTATTGATTACCACTAACAGGAGTGATTTTCACCACAACAGTCATCTTTATGCTTAACTCAGGACATACTACAAGGTTTTAATGAGCTAAAAGTCAATTGCAAGACTACAGGTTAAGAAAAGGCACATATTGTGACTGCAAGACCACAAATGACAAGTTGGATGGCCTCTGCTATCTAGGCAAAACCATGCAATAGTCGTGACCCTACCGGAAAAGTAGAATGACGATGTATAGCAGCAATCTTCTACTACTTTAGGGTTTGTTTTTTTTTAATTAAGGCAAAAACACTTCAGGGTGTAATTAAAAAAAGAAAAACAAACAAATGAAAAAACCCCAAAACACCCCACCCACCAGGGGCTCAGAAAGGAACCATCATTCCTTTTCAATTCTGACCCTCTGCCAGGAGAAGGGTGGGGCCAACACACGACTGAAGGGAGGCAAGCACAAGGTAACTCATGGTGCTCCAATTTAACTTCCAAACTAAGGTAATGCCTTGAAACTACTAGAAAAAATATGAAGAAAATACAAGCAGATTTGTTGCATTGCTTAAGCAAAGAATTAACGGAGGTGCCTAGAATATGCTTATGCTAAGACTCTACCTTACTAGCGGCACTGGAATTTTAGAGCGTTACCATCCATCTGTCTTCCTGCATGAATGCTGACACAATCCTGAACAAACAGGATTCAGCCTACAGCATCTGAGGAGCTATGCCCTCATTTATGAAGAAAATTCTCCTCTCTCACTCTTTTGCAGCCACTTCAAGGACAAGCTTTCCTTTTCAAGTACACCTGTGAAGAAGTCGGCTATTCCCTATTTTCATCTCCAGTGTTAATCAGAAGGGGGAGTCACGACAGCTTTTGAACTGCTCTATAAATCTTGTCTGTTTTCCTTTCTACTATTCATTTTTGCAGTCTTTTTGTACCTTAGAGGACTATATCTAAACTGCCCTCATACTGAAAAAAGACAGTTCCTCTGTGGGAAGTGGTGGGGAGGAGAGATTGACACAAAATGCAAAAGGAATAATCAAAGGAGTAGCACAGCCCGTGGAAGCTCAGGTTTTTGAGTCTTTTAACAGAACTGACTCAGCTCCTAATCCACACAGGAAAAGAGTATCTGCAGTCCCTAAAGAATTTCATTTGAAAGAAAAGAGGAAACAAGGGCAAGTAAAATGCTATTGTGACAGAAATAGCAGCTACATACACCCAGCTATTGCTATTATACAACTGAAATACTCTGCATTTAATATAATCCGTGGTTGTGTTGCCAAGTTCTGGACTGGCAATAAGGACGGGCCATTAAAATGCATTGTTTCAGCAGCTCCAAGGCAAGGAACAGGATTCCTAACGAGCATTCGGAAAGGAAGTTAAGAAGAAAGTTACTATACCATGTTGCAAGCTATGCCAGACATGTCATGTATTACCAGTGAAATTAGGTTCTTCATGTCAGAGGCCAGCATCAATTTTTCAAGACATGGGGAGGCCTTCTGGGTCCTTACACCTTTTGGGACCTGAAACTGCAAGCAGATTTTCTAAAGCACCCAGATAGATGTGGAAAAATGTTACTAGAAATAGGGTAGAAATGATTTCTAGAGATAATTAGAAGGCAAGTCAAACTCTGGATGCATCACATGAAAGGAGATCAGTATTGATGAAATGCAGCTATGTCTGCCTTGGAAGCACGTCGAGCCGACTGACAAAAACACATCTTTGCCTTTATTTTTCACTCCCTCACCTCTATAAACAACAGGCACGTCAAACACCATCAACCTTTGACTTCTTGGAAAACAGATGGAAACAGTAAATTCGATCAGTCTAGATTGGAAGGGTAAGTAGCAACTGCAAAAGGGGAGAGGAGGCAGGAAATCGTTATGCATCTGACACTGCTCTTACCCCAAGTCTGTTCGTGTTAGTTATTGCCAAAAGAACAGTGATCAATCATTCAGGCATGCCAATTCCATGATATCTTATTTTTAACAAGCAACAGAATCCTCTTTATTGAAAAAAACATAAACGCAATGCTGAATAAAAAAAAAAAAAGTCAAAATGTCAGTTGACGCGAGGAATGGCACTGCCATCACCCCTGCAACCCACAGATGAACCTTACAAAGACTTCAGCAGCAGTTTTCCGCTTCCCACGGCTCGGCTGGAAGCAGCATCACTGCTAGCAAGGACACCTGGCAAAAAAACTTGGGAATTCTTAACAGAGGTGCAGCTCATTGTTTGATCTTTACATTTTAAGGTGGCACTGTACTGGGAGGACTTTTTGCACCCCCGTACGTGTCAGCTGAGACAACTGATGAGGGGCTGTGCTCTTACGCTTCCTCTAGCAGGGCCAGTCACAAAAGGATAAAACCGCTGCACATCAACTGTGTGCTTCCACAGGACACTGACAAAGTGAGGCACAAAAGCCCTTCCCTCTCGCTGATATACTGCGAAGACAAAGCCTAATTTCATCAAGGGCAAACTGGCTACATCGATTGGATTATTCATTTGGTATAATGGACTTTGCTTTCTTCCTGCAGCTTTCTCAAAGCAAGACCAAAATGAAGATAAATCAGCTCTCACTCAAGGCTGACACACTCTATATATTTACGGATTTCTAAGCCCCGCAGCACAATAGGAGCGAGGTGTTCATTACGTGACTGGTTTTTCCCTTGCAGCACTGTTACTCTGGCCTAGGCTGCACAGAAAACAGGCATGCCTTGAAAGGAGAGGCTGCAACATCGCTCAGCCGCGGCTCCACGCTTGGCTCCTCCCTTCAGGTCTTTCTTTCCCATCACTGATAAAACATACAGCTTTTCCTTCCCAGCGCAGAAGCCACTTTGATACACGTGCACGGAAGCACACACAGCAGAATACCTTTTTGATCCTCCAAGCAAAGGACTAATTGCCTTTTTCTGAGGGAGCACCGCTAACGCAATCCTACTTTGCTATTTTGACAACTGACGTAACTGCCAGAGTTTATAAAATCTAAACATTACCTCCCCCATCATTACATACGCTGCTGCTATTATGTTACAGATCTGGCCTCGTCTTTTTTCACAGAATAAATGAGCTAGTTATGCCAAAGAATGGGATTACACATCTATCAACTGCACCATAGAAAGGCAACATTTTTCCACCACTTACTCTTTCGTAAAAAGGGAATGACACACTGTATTGCATCATTGCATTGAGATCACGGAGAATCCTGGGGCACAATACACTATGTTAACTTACGATGAGGGAAAGAATTACAGTTGCTGGGCCAGACTTTCTTTTGACTGACAAGACACTGTAGTTGTAATTAAGCTAAATACAATGAACAAACATTAGACCTGTGCAAAACAGGTGCAAAATCTCACACCCATTTGTTATTCCGTTCATCTAAACCTGAGGTGCAACAGCAGAGTGGATGTCTGCAGTCAGTAAACATTGCCTGCCTGTATTTAATGTGCTGTCTTAAAGGGAGGGGGAATTCAGTTCGCATGAAAATAGCCTCCTTTCTAGAAGTGTTCCACCCGCTACAGTAAGATAATCATTGAAAGGAAGATGACCTCCTGGGTAACCACATAAATAAATCAGCACTGGCCTCAGAAAATCTCTGATGCTACCCAATGCAACTGGCAGAAGACATTCACTCTCCTCCTTCTTCTCCTAACCTTGCTTTAAAGCAATGCCAGTTACACACAAAGAAGCTTTTTGCAAACCATTTAGGACTCTCAAAGGAGCAGGTGATCTAACTTATATTTATTTTAAAAGCTTTGTGGGGAAAATGCATCATGCAATATCTCTCTAGTTTTCTAAAAGTAAATGAACAAAGCCAAAGTAAATCAGCAAGTGGCACAACATGCCAAAACCCAGAAACAAAACGAGCAATGAAATTGTACTTATCACTCCGAAAAATCTAAGCCATTCATTTGAGATGCTTATGTTTGGGTAACCTTTGGAAGAATGTTTGCTGTTCCATTACACAAACAATGGAAATATTAGATAAGGAAAATAACTGCAGTTGCCCAGAATGCTCCATGCACTCCTCTCAAATCATTAAATATATAGATATTATTTTATCTATCTATAAACATACTGTGTACAGCAGTAATGTCAAACGTACAGAACTGGTCCATCTAACCCCCATGCCTGCACAGTCCTGGGAGCGTGGTGCAGGAATCCCTGAGCCAGGGGCATTGTGCGCGGCACTGTGCTGATACACCCGCTGAAACACAGAAACGCGAGAGCCAGCTTCCACCTCGCTGAGGCCAAGGATTACAACTTTAACAGGCACGTTATAGCGGACTGTGAGACAGAGCTGCATGCCAAAGCAAAACTCCTTGCCTCCCATGAGTTATTAACACACAAGCACCTCACCTAGATTTTTTCCATCTGTTCACAATCTTGAAAGATCTCCTACGACGATGGTGTTCAGTGCGAACTTGGGTCAGACCCAGCATCCCCCCAAAACAGAGCTGCAAAGAGCCAGACAAGTCAGGATTGCTTCAGTGCAGCGAGGGAGCAGGGGCAGGCAGGAAGGGGCAGACAGGGAGGTCCCCCCGCACGCCCCGGGTCCCCTCGTGTGCTCCCCACCGCTCCCAGGGAGGCACCACTTGGGCTTCCCCAGGCATGGCCCCAAGGGTAAAGGCTGCACAACTCCGTCTGCCGTCCTGGCAGGGCTTCAGCAGCTGCAACAGCAACACCAAAACGAGAGACCGTCCAGAACCCGCCTTGCTCCCCAGCCAAGCTGCCTCCCACCCAGCCGGCTGGTGACTGGAGCGGGCAGGGGCGTTCGGGGTTTGGCCGGAACCAGAGCCAGCCCACAAAGGCAACCAGTGCTTGTGGCGGTGAGGGCAGAGCAGCGTCAGGTTCTCAGCAGTTCTGACCAGCCCAAGCACGCTGCACGCACAACCAGGTCAAACAGGATCCTGTTTAAAGGTTGTTGGTGTCTTTTTTCCCATGCATGGTAGGAAAAAACGTGTTGCAAAATGCAAGCCTTGGAGGCCTTCGCTGCAACAATACTGATGGCTTTTTTCAGGGGGAAGGCTGTTTGCATTGTTTAAACCAATCCTTCCGTGTGGAGAGAACACGTATGAATAAGGACTAGATGTATGCCTGGAGCCTGGCTCCCAGCCTGGGCGTGCTGAACACAGGTTATGTCTGGACACCATGAACAAGGACGGGGAGTTGGGCAGGGTGGTGATCTGGAGAGAGGGCAGCAGGTCTCCCTTTGCAGTGCCTGTAAGGTGCTGCTTTGAAGATTTCCAAAGTACTTCAGTTCAGCCCCATAACCAAACTCTTAGAATCTACTGTAGAAGAGCTGGTAACACAGGTTTAAAAAAAATCATTTCATGAGTAGAACAATATTCACCCTAAAATTGAATTTAAAATAATTCAAGAAAATCTTATACCTAATATTTGATGGTTTAGGCATGATTAAGTATATTCTTTTAACAACAGCTACAATGATGCTATTATAAATTTATTTTATGATCTGTTTTGACAGTGTGGTTTTATAGATGTCAATCTCTGGCAACCCATTGTTTTATATTTCTATTTTAAACTTATATTTGTGTGAATCAAGTATCTTTCATTCCTTTCTCAATTTGATTTAAATTCTTTACATATCTGTAGCTAACTGTGCACCTAACAAATTCAGTATGTACGAGCAAGATGAGCTTCAAAACAGAACTTCAAGTTATTAGCACTGGATTTTTATAGAAGCAAGCTTGAGGAGTCAAAACTGGTGAATACTAAAAGCAGCTGGTTAATTGTGTTGTATTCAGTCTTTCGTCATCTTTTACCTCATAGTTAAAATTCTAAAAGGCTTTTCAGATTGTAATAATGAAAAATCCATACACCTACGCGGCTGGCTCAGCGGATACTCAGTCCACATCTCCTAGATAACACACACGCAGTTGAAGAGAGACAGGAACTTATCTTGTGTCTACTTTAACTAAGGGCAGTTATGATGACTAAAAAGTCAACTTCCACACTAGAATATTATCATTTAACTGCTAATTGATACTAGACTCTTGTCATGAAGCCTTTTTACAGTATCCTAAAAGAACTACAGTTAAAAAACCCCCAAACCTGCATTTTTTCTAATCCTAAGTAGGTACCACCAGCTCCCATGATAACGTCACACCTGCAATGTTCTCACACTCCACCAGATGGTTTCTAAAAGCTGAGCCTATCGGGTACCTAAAAATACCAACAAAAAACTTCTCCCATAGTGCTGTAACATTATCACAACGTGTGACATCTTCTGGAGCTGCTGTTTCAGGCCCAATTGAACAGATATCACCACGGGAGAAGGATTTTCTTGATATGAAAATGAAAGAAGCATCATTATACACAGCTTCACTTGTCAGGCACACTGGAAATTACTGCATCCAAGTATTTTAAGCAAGAAATCATGGAAGTTAATTCACTAATGTATACTTATAAGGAACAAACATTTTTGTAATTTGAAGGGAATGTAGATTAAAGACTTACTGTAACTGGTGCATGCTATATAAAATTGTGGGTAAAATAGGCATTGGAGAGAGTGGATTCTAGTCTCATTTGGTATTCATCCAACTAACTCATCACATGTTACCAGCTGTCCTTTATAAGGTATCACTAATGCCCGAGTGGGCCTCAGAGACTCAGATTGCATGGAAAATTGTACAACTGTCACCACAGCCCTGCCCATGGGGATTCAGGATTGTTTTGCAAAATGACACGGAGCTACATCCTGCTTATTTCCTCTATTGCTAGAATAATGAAAGTGAAACTAAATTGAAGAAAGCTATTTTTAAAGAAAATTCAAGGAGACACATATTTGTATTTTTTCCTATAAAGTGTTTCCATAGATCTTAGGAAGGTTCTTTTATGAGTGCTTAAATGGTAGCTTTTCATTAGAATACAATCACTTCAATGCAGTAAGTCCCTCGGGCACAACTGAGAGCTAGGATCCACACTGCATCTATAGCTAGAAAAGCAATCACAGAAAATTTAAAGAAGAGACTGAAGCCTCGTAATCCATAATAATATCATGAATTCATTCAGCATGCAAATATTATTCTACTCAACATTCAGCAGACTTTTAAAGCTCCACACTGAATTAATACGAGCCCAGAAAGCACCGGTAAGTGTATCTTTCACAACAATGTAAACAACATTTGAGTTATGCATAAAACATCTTACCTTGCAAAGTTCAAGGCCTTTAAACACAGAGCTTCAAAAAGGCACTTCCTGGATAAGTGAGTGATTCTACCAGTCCATAGGGGGTACATCAAATATTAACATGGGAAATGAATTGCTGAGTAAACTCTGAGATAATTGCTACTTCTTATTTTCTAAATATTGTGCAAGCCAGTAAATTCAGATTACACCACATCTTACCAAATTATAATGTTCCTGCTTCCAGGATACATTTTTTTCCTCTGTTCCAGCAACTGCTTAAGTCATACCCCAAAAAATGACAAAGACCTCATGAAAATAAATTCTGAAAGAGCTTACAAGACTAGGAAGAACCAAATTCTAGAGTCAAGTCCTTTTTGCCATTTCATTCACTTTGACCCAGAAGTCTTGCTTAGCAAGAGTTTATTTGGTTTATTAAAAGAAGTGCCCTGCAGTCATGTTTATTCTGTTATTCCTCATAAAACTGTGTAAAATGTGAGTCACTCCAAACTATAAAAAATAGCGGAAGTTCGGTTAACTATGCTTCACCAAAAGAGATACTGGTTGGAAAAGTGATTTTCAGATGTAGTGGCAGATGATGGAATTTCATAAGATATTCCATGGGAAATCCACAGATTGCTGCAAATACCCAAAGATAAAACTCTATGGGAGCCTCCACCGTGTATGTCAATAGTTTATTTGTAAATCATGTCTTCTTGATGTTAAAATTCCATTTCTATATAAGAAACTATTATGTTTCCTCTAAGAGTAGTCTTTTCTTCTATCTGCTACTTCTTGTAGTAGAAATAGGAAAAGCAATGGCCAAGGACTTTAGCTAAACATATGCTTCCATTTGACATAAGCCTTTAAAGTTTTTCTGTTGAATTCTTACTGTTGAATACTTTCTCTCAAATGAAAATTTCTGAGTTTGGCATGATGTATTTCACAGAGACTCCCTCCTGAAACTATTTTTCCAAGTAAAACAAATAAAAATAAGATTAAAAAGTTAGTGTGACTGGGAATTCCTATTAGGTGATCTAATTTAAAATTAAAACCCCGGAGCCTCCACGATTCCAAGGCTATGCTGATTGCCATTCGAAGCTGGAAATGTTTTTCCCTAATGCACAAGTGATAAAGCGCACGTAAGACTCAGAGGAAAGTTACCTTATCTGAAGTATCAGATATAGATTACTGCTGGAGTCAGCATGCCACGCTAGTTGGATCCATACGCTCTGTTCCGATATAAGGAATTAAGTTTCCCTGATGTCACAAATTGAACAGATAATGCAATTAACATCTTTGAAGTTCACATTGACCAGGTAACTGCTAGAATGAGTTGGCAAAACTTTACTGAAGTCACCGAAGCGATCTTGGCTCACCCAGACCGAGACTTGTGCTTTGACATTCTATAAACTGCTGAAGGATATCTAAGGTGCCGAATCCCTAGGGGGATATTTACATATGTTTGTGCTGTCATGTAACTATGGAGATCCTGAACTTCTGTCTGGAGTTCCCCAGATGTGTCAGGATACGTCAGAATCGCCGAATACACTCTGAAGAGTCAATTCTCTCGTGTGCAACAGCTCTTGGGCCGCTCTCTGAAAGACTAATGGACATCTGGAAATCCCAGACAAGTGAGAGGGTCTCATTTTCCTACCTCAGCAGTCCTACTGGGAGCAATCTAAGAGGTCCTGTCTGAAGGATCAGATATTTAGGCAAGACTAGAAAAATGGGAGAGATCTGTTATAAAATTTTCCAGTTGCCACTAGTTACTCTAGAACACATGACTGCACGTGAATGCTGAAACACTACTGGAGTTTGCTGCTCGTTTTAATACAGAATTAGCTTCATAACCCTTTGTGGTAAAGGTACTGTTCATAGCTTTAGAGTTCATAATGAGACTGTATATGATCAAGTGTAGGACCATGAAGAATTTACTTGAAGACCGGGCATTGATGGGGGCTCCTTTGGGACTCTGCAACTAGTGTAATTGATAGTATCACACATGTGACGCTACCCTTGACGTGTTTATGATTACACCAATAATTCAAGACTTTGAAGCATTTAGAGGAGGTAACTAAATGATTAATTTAAAAAAGGAGAGAAAGGAATACAGCCAAGACTACTATCTTCTTTAAAAAGAAAATAACTTTAAATGAACATCTTGGCTACTTTACAAGACAAGATACATACTATAGACTCAAAGACTGTACAATTTCCAAATGTGGTATTATTCCTTGGAGATTAAAATACAGTGATGAAAATAGAATTCTTGGCACTAAATAGAATTTCACTTGCACTAAAAGAGAAAGAATTGGTGAAGAGGGAAATTGCTTGAGGAGAGGGAAAACATTGACAGTGGTCTGATGTTTATGGGGAGATATTTAGGATGAGTGTTGAAAACTAGACTAATGACTGATGATCAGGTAGAGGACTGTAAAAACACTTAGAATAGATACTGAAAATTTATGATTGGTATTACCAAACATAGGAGACTAAGGAGTTTAATTATACACACAAAAGAAGTCCAACTAATAAAAACATTGATGCAGTCATATATTGATTACTTATCTATGGCAGTACAGTAAATCAAGATTAGTAATCACAATATATATATTACATATTGATCTACAAAGTAACAGAATGTGTATCTCAAAAGGTCATTTCATATTCTCAAAATGTCTAAATAACTAGAAATTCTTCTGAAGCAACTACTCTGCACTTTACCCCCAAAAGCATACACATTAAAGCCTCTTTATAATGGCATAAAACAGGTGCTGGTTTTTTGGTCTGCCTTTTAAGGAAGAATTCATGCATTTAGCTGCTTGAATAAACAGCACTTCTTTAGCTATAGCTAGACTATCTTCTTTCTCTGAAGACTCTTCTGTTGTTTTACTATTGTTGGGAATAATGGCAGCACCATGAGAATTGTGTTCAGGTTTGAAAAAAACCTCTTTCTTTCACTATCTGGAGATCACTTATTCCAAAGTTCCCTGATTCAGCTGAAGTGAAATATGCTTACCTTCTGTTGGTGATGTCTTCAGATGTCTGCAGAGCCCCTCTGTTTCCCCATATGTCTCTTTAATTTTTACTACTGCTTCTGTTCCTCGAAGTTCCATGAGGGAGCGCAGTTCTTGCAGCGTGCACCCAAACTCTCCTGCATGGTTGGCCTCATTTCTTTGGTTCTTGGAATAAAAATCGCTATTTGTCATGTCACCCATTGTTGCTGATTATATTGCTCCACTCGTTATAGTTGATACAATCTTAAAACTGTTTAAAAATTGAAGGAAAGGAATCTTGAATTCCAACCTAAGAAATTAAAAAGAATCCAGTGTGTGTCTGGCGAGCGACGGGGAGGATGTCTCCGGCGTGCGAGGTGTCCCTGACTGGCTAGCGGTCTGCAGAACAGCTGCTCTCAAGGCTGCAGGCCAGCTCCGCTCCATTCACCATTTCCCATTATGCTGCACCCAAGCTGTAGAATCTACATGGTCATTTCTTCCTCTGGACCTTTGGGAGCAAACAGAAAGGACTCATTACAAGAGTGAGCAGTAACTCTTTACAAAGGTGATTTCAAATTTATTTTCTCTGTCATTGCAGTTTGACTTGTCATTCAAGAAAAGCTATGCAGAAACGCTGCGAAGATGTCCTGTAAAATGCCGCAGGTAGTCAGAGCTAGCGTGAACAACAAAGATAGCACTAGCTCTGTCTTAGATCACGCTCTCTACAGCTAAAGCACCAATAGCAGCGTTGCTTACTTTAATCGAGTCCCAAGAGCACCTGCTAAATGAGACGGCTCATGAATATTAATAAGTAAGCGATTAGTCCAGCATGCTAGCTGCACCTCCAGTATATGCTCTGGTTCATACAGCCACATCAGTCTTTCATCTGACAAGAACAAAGACTCTCTCGTAAAGGCTACAAGGTAACAAAAATTCGTTAATAAAACCAGTAGCATTTAACTGGTTAAAGCAAAACTGTTTTTCAGTGCAAGGACAGTAAACTGGTGGAAACACTAGAGCCACCATTACAAATTCAGAATACATTTAAATATATTACATCTTGCAGCCTTGCCTTCTGTGAAAGCAAGCATACCCCAGAACAGAGAGAACACACGCGAGTGGCTCGGTTTGAACGGCCAGAGCTACGCTGCGCACGAGGCAGCTGGGGGGCTGCTTTCCCTCTGCTCCCCACCGGCCCGCATGGCTTCGCCTCGACAGCTAAACCCTGCCAGTGTGCAGCCAACACACACGCACGCACACACACACACCCCCCAACACAAACGCAGGGTGCTGCTGGGTTTTTTTCCTTTTTTCCTTTTTTTTTTTTTTTTTTTACCATGGGCAGTGTTGAATGTTGAAGTCACATTTGCACCATCTGGAAGACAGTTGATTACTTGCTAAAACCAGCCTTTAAAACCTGTCTCCCCTTCCCCTATTCTAATGAGGTTGGTTTAAATACTGCTGAAACCAGCTATTATATTTGGCACAGAGAGTTTTAACAGAGATTAAAGGTTTCTTTTTTGCCTCAAGCGGGTCAGTGTGAGCGCACTGTCTAATCTATAGGTCTCCAAATAGTTTTCTCATAATAAAAAAGATCTTTGAAGAGCACACCGTCAGACTAATGACTGACAAGCCTGTCATGGTCACAGTACGTATACTGAACTTTCTAGGCACAGTAACACGCAGTGGAAACAAGCACGCACATAGAGAGGATAGCAAAGTGTTTTGAGTCCCAAATTTATATTTGCACAACAAATCTAATCTCACACCCACATGTAGTTAACGTAACACATAGGCTTGGTATTGCCACTGATCCAACTGCATCACCAGGGCTCTGCAGGCAAGAAGGATCAGCCCCACTGTGTGCATCAGTTCCTCTCTGCCCACGGCAACATTACCTGCTTTGGAGCTGGCTAATACACCTTGCTCAACTGAACCTCTACCAGCCCTCTCACTGACAGACAGAAACCTCAACGTTCCTTTGACTTCCGTGGAGGGAAGGAGAAAAAGAAAAAAAAAAAAAAAAGGCAGATACAGTATCAGAGAATGCAATGAAAACAGCAGTCAGCTGCTACCTGCTGCTTCTACTCATCCTATTTACTGACATATATTCCAGTGCTAACAACTTCTGACAACCTTCATTTCACATATTGCTTTTCAAGTTCATGAGAAGAGAAGAATTTCAGCACAAAACGTGGCTTACAGTAAGCACTCAAGAGAAACTGGAAGCAGTAATTAAAAAGAGCCTTTATTTGCCAAGCAATAGCCAACGAGGAGATACTCTGTCAACGAGAGGCAACTTTCCGTGCTTGCACGCTGGACAGCACTCACAGCATCATTCATTGCTAGGTAATTCCCTACATATAGCATGCAGAAAAGACCATACTCTCTGTTGTTTCATCTGCTTTTAAACAGGATGGATGAGTATTCTGAATAGAAATACCATCAGCCTGTAGCATTATTTTGAAAGAATTGCAGGATAGAAGTGTCACAGATGTCCAGTGAAACAGACTTCATCCCGAGAGGCACTGAATCACCACAATCTCCACCGACGGTATGCCCCTCCTTTCCTAAAATCAGCATTGCAGACTCTTCCTGGTTTCATCTAGGATAAGTTGCTGCTGACAGTCACATCAAAAAGCAGACTCGGATCCCATCAGGAAAAAAGAACACCCAGAAAAATGTTGTGAAGAAATAAGGCATCAATGACAATAATGAATAGCTAAAAATGACAGAAGGCTATTTACTTCCAGTGGGCAAAAAATAATCTCTTCCTACGATAAGAACCCTTCAAGATCTTGAACACTGGGATTCTAAAACAGCCATGATGTTAAAAAGAAAAAAGACCAAGAAAAACTGCACCATTGACCTAACGGAGAACTTGTAGGGCTTTGCTAGTCCTGTGGGCTCCTTAAACATTCCTCTAATAAAATAAAATCATTCTTAAACTGTTCCATATCACAGAGAAAACACAATTAATAGTATTTTCTGAGGAGATCCATCTACCAGTGGCATCATTAGTGATGCAAAGTGTACTAAACTCAGTGTCAAAGACATTTGCTACATTATTTTTCTGCAGGATGTGTCCACCAGCCTCAATCAAAGCATCTCTTTTGACTGACTGTGTCATCACCGTACATTCGTATCTTTCCTTCTATTCTTAGAAATTCATTGTCACTTGTCAGCCACAGCAAGACAGTGGTGATGCTTTTTAGCATCTGAGTCATTTGCCTGCTTAATTTTTAATTTCACCTTCAATTAAGTATTAATCAATAAACAACAAATATGAAGTTTACACTTCCTTCAGTGCTTTAGAAGCAAATCACTCCGCGTTTGTGCTCTTTGTGATTCACCCAATGTTACGACACCAGGGAAACACCATCTCACGGTTTTAAAAGGCTGATGGTGAAACACAGAAAGCACAAAGCATGACTAGCATTGTTCACTGATAATGCACCTCTCTAATCCCGTGGAACAAGATACGCTGGCTTCATTTGATCCTTGAATCTCTTTCATGAAAAGCCAAGGAACCTTGCCACGGTTAGCGCAACCGACACACGGCCACCTCACCCTTCCTGAGGGGTTCATATTCCTTTAAGAAAAGCTGAGAAATAGAAAACATGAGGCTGGCATACAGCAATATTCCCCCAGCAGTGAGGCTACAGGCTGTGCATCTCCAAAACAGGTTAAATTACTAGAAGTGGGTGAAATTTAAAGTCTCCTCTACAAGAAATCCAAGCATTGCACTAGGATTGGGTGGGTGGGGGTTTTTTGTTTGCTTTTTTTGGGGGGGAGGAGGAGGTTAGGGCAGGGATTATTTTACCAAACACACTCAAAACAATGATATTCTCAAGACGTGGATAGAGTATAGGAGAACTAGCCAGGGAGCTCAAGGACTTCTCCCTTTCTCTTCAGGGGAGCCCTGAGTCCCCCCAGGGCCTCCAGGCCAACATTTCCCAACCTCTTTAACCCAACATCTGTTCAATCTCTTTCAATCTGAAGACCATCATCTATGTTGTGCTTCGGTGGTTTGACTTCATAACCAAATCCCCCCAGGGCACAAAGAGCCACCATCCCCAACCCCTGAGAGCACAGCTTGGACACTGTTCTAGGACACGATCATTTCCTCCTCAGTTACACGTATTTGCTCTCACCATTCCCTAGGACAACAATTTGTAGGGAAACCAGTCCTCCACAGCCACGTGCAGCAAAAGACAAACCAACAACTCCAGTAATTGGAAAACTAATTTCATACACAATATCACACTGTTTTCCAGACAAAAAACCTCCACTAAAAGCTACTGCTATTTATTTTTATTTACACTTATCAATGCCTCCGAAACAAGTTCTAGAATCAAGAAATGTGGATAAAAATTTCCTGAAGTTCAGTTTGAAAACAACAGTATGCTGTGGACAAAAAGGCAAAATAGCAGCCCACCTAGATTCACTTCAGGTAGTAAAAGACTTCATATACTAGAAAACCCGAGTAAAACACTTATTTTTCTCATTAAAAAGTCAGAATATGTCTTCACTCTGGTCTGGGGTTTGGTTTGTCAAAGATGTCATGGACTTTTATTGTACAAACACATTATGAAGTCAAATTTTTTTTTGTTTGTTTGGTTTTGTTTTTTTTTTTCCCCCCAGTATGGCTGCATCTTGGGGAACAGGCTTCCATTCCTGTAGAGCCCAAGTCAAACATTTTTCGTCATCTGGCTGCTTAAAGGAAATGCATGCCAATTAAAACAGAAGCAATTTGGATGAGCTAACTGCAGGCCTGTTGGGAAAACTATTCTTTGATTTCCCTAATCAGGAAAAGTCTCATCTTAAAAGCTTGTAAATATTTTCACAGTGTGTTAGAATGATTTCTAAGTAGATATCATCACCCTGTATTCTGACATCTGATTTCCTTTGGACTTCTATTGGCAGAAAAATTAGTAGGCAAGGTAACAAACCAGATTTCACCAGATCAGAATCGCAAGACTTCGATTTCAGTGTCCTTAAAGATCTGGACAAGTTACAGATTCATGAGGACTACAAACATTCAGGATATATTTATAATTTGACTGCTTTCTCTAAGCTGTCACCTAAGACGATGCTAGCTCTGATCTCAGAATCTGATGATGAAGAAATTGCTTGCATTACGGGAGGAAGGATGAAAGGCAATCGCTTCTGAATGGGTGGCAGAGGCACCAGCAAAGCCCAGGCAGCGGGGAAGAAGGCATACAGGTCTTGTTCCCCTGAAGTAAACTAAGGGAATTAGCAGTTCCCCCCCTTCTGTAGTTACCATTACTGTCCCACTTGGATTATTATTTGGCTAGCTAGTCCCTTGGGACCTATAGAGAACCCCCAAAGTAAGGGGAGAAAGAAGCGCTGGAAGTCTCACATTTCAGGGATTAGTAGGTATTTAACCAGATTTATCTATATTGATTGCACTAGAGATACCAGTCCTTGATAAAACAGGATTGCAAGCAGATTTAAGTGTAAATCTAAGCAAAATCATCCAAGAGGGTTTTTTTGAGACTACAGTTCCTCAAACTCTGGTGTGAGGTGTGTATAGCAACAGGTTGACAACATATTGCAGAAGATGAAAAACTCACGGCAAGGTGAAAACAGTTGAGAAGAAGTCTTCAGATGTGCAAAATAAATCAAGTGTGGCCCAGTTTTACCACCTTTCACAATTTCTTGTTCTTTTCATGTCAAAGACAGAATGTCCATCTTATTGTGAACATAATCTTCGCAGAGCAGCAGGAGAAAGTGACTGTCTATCCAAGCAGCCAACAAAGCTAAACAAAAAAGATGCTCAAACTCTATTAAAACAAATACTGACTTTGAAGTTTAATTATCAGGAATACACAAGATGCAGAAGGAACTAAGGAAAAACACCATTTGAATAAAAGAAGGTTGGCACCTTCACAAGTGTGAATTTTTTCTTTAATACCAGGAAGCTGAGAGCAGATAAAGAAAGAGAAACTGAACTTTGTAGCTAAGTGTTATCAGAAAATATTCCTGACTTCACTACTACGCTCCTTAATGAATTTCAAGCTGCATTAAATTAACTTGTACATATTTCATTCATGACCAGCACATAGGAATGAGACATTTGTACATTCCATCTACAAAAAAATAAAATTTCTCTATGATGCTTCATTCAGTAGTTGCTCTTAGACAGACACATATTTCCCCTGACTGTATGATGACATGAGGATAAAAAAGGTAATTGTTTTAAAAAGATTACAAAATGAAAATGTTCTTAAAAAAAAAAAAAATCACAGGCATCTATTATAATCCCTAAAGTAACAGTTGTTTCAATCCTTTCACTATGACTTTATGCCTCCAGTCAACTTGGACTACTTATACCAGTTTTGTTGTCAGGTAGGATAAATAAAAATAATTCCATGCCTCCTGTAAGATACTGTTGATTATTTGAAGATAAAAAAGGCACTGTCACAAAATCAATCTTTATTAAAGGGGCACAAAAAATCATTAATTTCAGTTATAAAATCAGCCTATTTACTTAGGACTTCTTTCACAAATTTGATGAATTTTTTTTTTCCATACTGTACCAGTATACTCTGGGAAACTTAAAATGACAATTGTGAAATCAAACTACCCCCAGTGCCCTGTTCCAGCATACAGTTATTCAGGCTACAATTGGATACTAAGTGTTTTCCACCATTCCTCATGTAAACGGCTACGGCAGGGCCAAATGGACTCCTGACAGAACAAAAATACTATTAAAGGAATCAATTCAGTCCCATTAAAGCCAATGAAGTGACTCTATCAATGACTTCTGGGGGCTTGGATCAGGTCCTGCAGATTAAATCCTTCCTCCTTTGACGCCAGAATTTCACTCTTTATGAATGCTGCTGCTAGACAGACTGCAATAAGAAACCCAATCACGTTTATTATCGCTCATCACTGCACACTTGTCCAGGCTATGAAATACTCCCGGCTCTGGTCTGCGACACCAGCAACACCCGCTGACTCCGGGCTCTGCGGGATGGGACCAGTGGGCTCCAGAGCCCCACACGGCATCAGAGACACTTCCTGAAAAGCCACCTCTTGTGCAAAGAGATTTTTCTAGTAAAGTCTATACTAGCCACGAGTTTTAAGAACCCTCTCTCATTGCTTGCTAGTACTAACATGATTTATTTTGTTTTGCTTTCAGGGATGAAATTGAAGGTTATTTTTCATTAGCTGTTTATTCTCCCAAGACTCTAATTCCATATTGCAAAGGAGGTGGTGGAGTTCTTTTTTTCCCTACCTTCCTACACAACACATATTCCCACTCTTTGGGGCTGTACTTCTGGCACTGAACAAAGACCCATTCGACACCTATATAAGCTTTAGAAAATTCATGTTTTCACGTATGGCTGCATTGCTTTTATACAGAGACGAACACAGCACAGTTGTTCCATGGAAGGCCAACTTCCAAACTGTTATCAATTTAATTGAAAACACAGCTGGAAAAAAGCTCAGAATATTCAGACATCATTAAATAAAGTAGGTATGGAAAAAGAAAAATAAGTTAAATGCACTAAAAGCAAAAGCTGATCAGATAAGGAATATAACCCAGCACCTCACTTAAAGTTTAGTATCACGGGAGAAAATGCCATTTCTCCTGATAAATACACACAAATCTTAACCTTGTTCTACCTTCCTTTCTCAGATCCTTGAAAAATGCTTTACAGAAAGTTTTTATCTTAAAAATTGAGAGCAATGAAGCAAAAAGACTTGGACCTGGTGGAGATCATCCAGAGGAGAGCCACAAAACTAATCAGAGGGCTGGAGCACCTCCCCTGTGAGGACAGGCTGAGAGAGTTGGGGTTGTTCAGCCTGGAGAAGAGAAGGCTCCAGGGAGACTTAATAGCAGCCTTCCAGTGCTGAAAGGGGGCTACAGGAGAGATGGGGAGGCACTCTTTATCAGGGAGTGTAGTGAGAGGACAAGGGGTAACGGGTATAAGCTGAAAGAGGGGAGATTTAGACTAGACATTAGGAAGAAGTTTTTCACTGTGCGGGTGGTGAGGCAGTGGCCCAGGTTGCCCAGAGAAGCTGTGGATGCCCCATCCCTGGAGGGGTTCAAGGCCAGGCTGGATGAGGCTTTGAGCAACCTGGGCTAGTGGGAGGTGTCCCTGCCCATGGCAGGGGGTGGAACTCGATAATCTTTAAGGTCCCTTCCAACCCAAACCATTCTGGGATTCTAAATCTTACATATGTCTGACCCATCTATCAGCCTTTTAATCAATAAGCTACAATTTTTACCCACAATCCTTCTTTGGCCTGTGAATTTCAGAAAACCAATTTTCAAACCAAAGGTTAGAACTCTGTCATAAGAGCAGTCTCAAGTTCTCAAAGGACACTAGAATTTCATCATTTTTTAAATAAACTGGAGGCCTTCTCCTGCTTCAGATGGACGCAAGAAGAGCACATTTATACCTCCTAGGAAGCACAGTGGAAGAGTGCTCATTAATATGAAAGGTAATTTTGATGGATTACTTTTACAACAAAGTTGACAGGTATCATGTTTTTTATAAGTATGGATTTATAGGATAACAGAATAAAAACTGGAGAAATCCATAACTGGTCAGCTGCAGCAAAATGCATTTTGTTGTGTCCTCTTCTGATCTCCGGAGGTTAAAGGGCCCAAACCAAATCTTGCTTGGTCAACTGGCATTTCTTTAAGTCAGCTCAAATCGCAACGATGAAACTCAAATAAAACCTGAACCTACGTCAGCAACAGACTTTTAGCTGAAAGACAGGAGAGCCACAGCACGGCCATACCAAATTGGAATCCGATTGCTGTATTTAGCCAAAAATGCTCTATTTCAGCCTTATACATACAATAATGTCTTTTACCTAAGAGGGGCTTCAAAAGTGAGAGCAGAGAAATCCATTTTTGCAAGGGGGATACTCCCTTATATTTTCCAGGGGTTACGCAAGAAAAAAAAAAATCCTTTGCTAGCAGCAGAGCCAACCAGGAAGAAGCACAAGACAACCCAGTGGCAGCTGAAGTCAGGCATCGTTACTGTCATCAGCAGTTGGGATGTGACTGTTCAGCAGCAGGTGAAAGGCTGGAGCATGATACAGATCTCCATGAGAAACAGCTGGGGTGGGGATGGGGGGGAACCCACCCTAAAAAACCACCCCAGACAAATGGACAGTGCAGTCTGCATTGGCAACCCCATCTCCTGCCCCCTTGGTTTCACTAGCAGAGGCATCTTTACTTCACCAGTAAAGACACAACGCCATGAAGCCAATATTGAAGCTTTTAGTGCAGCACGACTGGTTGTGAATGAGACTCAGAAAATCCAGCTTCCATGCAAAAGAACTACAAGCAGAATAATGAAACTGGAAGAACATAAAATATGACATAGAATCATCTGGTTGTTAAAAAAATTACAATATATTGTTATTTAAAGAGTGAATAGAAATATATACAAGTGGAATTGAAACACACATTATTCATATGTACTACTCTCAGAATGGCTGTAAAGGAAAACTGCATGCTATCGTCTGTTTTTCTGAAAAAACTTATTTCCTTTTTGTTAACAGTAAAAAGAACTTCTGTATCTTTTCCTTTTAGAAAAGAAACAAAACCAAGAATTTTTACATAAGATCAGGCAATTTTGTTCTTGAGACGGGATGTAGGTCTCTAAAATGAGAGCAAAAAGACCAAATTACAAATAACAGCTGTATTTGGTGCTATAAGGACCATCAAATGCAGATTTTATTGTTGTTGTTGCCTGTATATTTCAAGGCAAGAGACCATTTCCACTTTGCCTGGATAGAGCCACAGAATGGTTCTGCACCGTGCAAGGATACCAGCCATCCTGAACGCCTGACGTGTTTTAATTGTTTTATGTTTTAATTTTGTTGTAATGTTGATAGTCAGGAATTTTAAGCAAACAGCTACTCTTAGGCAACACATCACGTAACTCCAGAGGTGGCAGTCACAGACAGACCAAGTGACCTACCCCAGCTGTGTACCCCTCAAACGGGACGCCGCTGCTTCCCCTCAGTGCAGTGCAGGTCTGTGACAACTGCACAAGTGCCAAAAGCTTTCTTTTAAGCTCAGATTGTTCTCAAGTTCGTCCTGCTTCCTGTCTAGTTGCATCAGTCACCTACAATGAAACAAGCTATGCCTTTATGTCTGCTCCTCACACACTTGCAATAGCAGCACCCTGTATTTCTGGCCAGCCTCTCTCCCACCTGCGCCACACCAGAGGCTGGCTGTACACGCCATTCAACTGCCCTTCACCTTCCCTCAGGCCAGTACCCCAAACTGAAGCATTGCCCCTCTGCAGAGAAGAAAATGACTGTTCCACATGGCCACAGCCTGTTCTTTATCTTCTTGATTTTTAATGAGAGTTTTTCACCCACCTATGACTTACCTGACCATGTCCCACACACACGGAGTTCCTCTCTATTTTATACAGTAAATGGTAAGAAACCACAGGACAGTTCCTATTATGTTACTGATAATACCACTGCATTCTTTCTTCTGTTTTATTCATGCTGCTACATTTCATAAGGAATTATGTCATAATAAATCATGTAACTGCCATGGGTACCTCTTGAGATCAGTTAACTACATGTATAAAAGAGAAAAAGCCTGTGGTATGGCTGTACATCACACAGCATGCCTGAACATACTCATACATGACCCAGAACTCACAGGCAGCCTGTGAAAGTGTAAGAAATTTAAAATCAAACTTTAAGATATTATAAATCACTGAAAAATTAAGCTACCAGTATTTTAACACCCCTAGTACACTTATTAGCATTAAGTTCCTACAAAACTTTGCATCTGTTTAAATCTCCTTTATGGCCATGAACTCTCAATGCATAGTTATGCAAGCACCAGAGATAAAGGAAAATAATCCTTCAGCTTTGCTAGATCTTATGGAAAACAAGTTATACGACAGAACGCAAAAGCTATCTTTCTTCAAAAATATATATTTGCACTGTGCTCAAAAAAATCCACAAAAAAAATTTTTATAGCCACAGTAAAATGCCCAGCTTTACAAACCCCCTCTTCAAAAAGGTGAGATTACCTCTCTTTGCTGCTAACCACAGATCCAAACCCTGATAGCACTGAGTTCCAGCTTCAGAGGCAAACATCCTTGGCTGTGAGCATGTGCAGATATTGCCGGTAACATAAAGGTAGAACAATATATAACAGTTGAAACCATGACTTGGTTAGAATCTCCTTCCAGGTTTTCAAGAGCACAAACAGAGCCAGAAGAGAGGAAGCAGCCATCTGGTCTGCCCCCCACCCAAAGCAAGGCTAGAGCCCCTGCCTCTCTCCTGGCTCACACGGCAGGTCGTTAGCTGGCTGATTCCTATCACCTGCCATGAAAACCACATGTGATTATTCTTCTCTTTAATCAGGGAGAAGAAAGGGAAGCATTCACGTAAGATAGAATCTAACATCTACCATGAAATTTTTAATCTGTAAGAAATCAAATATAAACATATGTTTTCCACAGCGATTATAACTATGAACATTTTAAGCCCAATGAAACAGAAGCAGAACTATTGGGGAGATAACTCAGCACCATGTAAATCCATGTGAAAAGATGAGAGAGAAAAAAAAAAAATCCCCTCAGGACTCAGTTGTACAATAGAAACTGTCAGCCAAGGTCACTCTTAAGAAAGAGAGCAGACAAAAAGGAGGTTTTAAATCTCAGTGGGCATTCGCTAAAAGACATACAGCGATGTTCTGCAGTGATTTAAATAGGACATTGAGAAAGGATTAAAAGTATATGTATCAGTCAACTTTATCAAAATACAAAATATTTGCCAGGTGCTCCCTGCACAGGTTATTCTCATATACAGAGAATCAAGAAGTTCGTTTGGAAAAGAAATGACTAACTACAGTTTTACAGAAATCATAGATACACTGTGTATAAATACATCCTCCACCAAAACAGCATCGCTCCTTTTCTACTGAAAACAGCTGAGAAAGATCAGGAACATTTAACACCACTGGAAGAAAAATAAAGGAGCAAACTAAACCCACGGTATTGGAGCTGACAGATGGAGGGGCTGGTTGCAGAGGGCAATCATCACCCTGCGGCTGCAGCTCCTTCGCATCGGCAAAGACCCACAACACCTGGCCCAGGGGAAGGCACTGTCTGGACACACATATGGATACAGGAGTTGACACGTATCAAGCTCATAAATCCTAAAAAATTGTTCAGAAAATATAAAAAGAGTTTGGGAAAAGAAATTTCAAAAGCAAACTGTTCTTTACATTCAGCTGTAAGGAAAGCATTGATTTTAGCAAGCAGTTTTGAAAGGGGGGAAAAAAAATAAAATCACTCTTCCTTCAAAAATGTATATGGTACAGACACTGCTCCTTTTCTGCTTCACAGCAGTAACATTTGGAAAAGTACTTAACCTTTCTATTTTTATCTGGGTGCATTCAAATTACCAATAATGTACAACATGCTGCAACAAAACCACTGATGTAGGGTATAATTTTCCCTCAAGCACATTATCCTAGCTGGTGGCTCAGAAAAATAAGCTGATAAAACAGCAGCAGACATCAATTGATGGATAAAAAAGTGATCACAGCTATGCAGAATGTTGCTGCCCAACCTTAAAATCATACAGTTAGACAAAAAATATAAGCAGTAGGACAGGACATTCTAACAACCATACATTATCTATGAGGTCATCCTAAAAATCCTCCTCCAAACACATTTTTAAATAGACCATCAGATTATCGCCTCATAATTTAGCTATTAACACAGAGATTTATTTTAAAGCCATCATCATGCCTGGTACTTTTATTAAATATCTTCTTCCTTGTCAAGTTCAATCGGGATCTCATCCTAACCGTGATGAGCTTTTAATTTTCTGCTCTATTAATAGCAACTTAAAAATAAAATGTTCTCCTTTGAAACTATAAAGCTGCAGCTTCTTTAGAAGCTGCAAGGGGGAAGAGAGATTAATCTTCCCACTCTGCATCTCTTAAATTACCTTAGCTATCTGCATATATGGGAAAAAATCAAGAGAGCAACTAAGAAATAGGAACTTTCTCTAAGAATACCTGTACAAGGATTTCTCATGGCTGCAGAGCAGTAATAAGGAGTTATCAAAATACAGGGAATAAATACTTTAAGAATTGCCACACAGGTTCTGAAATATTCTCAGCAACTCTCTTGCTGGTCATCAATAGATAATAGATTAATTAATGACATAATTAGCCACAGGATACATAGACTCCTATCCAGCAAAGCTCCTCAGCAGATACTCAAATTTCAGCCCAAATGGGGTCCTCATTAATTCCCAGGCAGATGTGGGCAGATGGAAAGGTGGAGATGAGTATCCCGGCACTCCGTGGCCATCTGACACACGTGGATTGGATCGCTCCAGCCGCTTCTCTTCTGCTGCCTCCTTGCAAGTAACGGCAGCAGGAGAAGGTACAGACAAAATGGTTCTCAGGCCCTCCCCAGGGGCTAGCATGGAAACCATCAACACACAGCACACGTGCTGCAGCACCCGCTTCGGTGATCACAGCACAGCGCTGCCCTCACCTGCACAAATTTAAATCAGTCATGGCAAGTCCCAGGCTCTCACCGAAATCAGAGAGCCCTCATGCGCGCAGAAAAGCAGAAAGTCAGTAGCTGCAGCTGGATGTCCACTGACACCGACGCAAGACAGGCCGGGGACTGCTGCACACCAACCTGCGCTCGGCCTTCTCCAGGTGTCGCTGGGACCTGCCCAGCTTCCCAGTCATGCAAACCACTGCAGAACCAAGGCGGTGGCTCGCTTTGAGATGTGTTCTCTGTACTGCCCCAGTGCTCGTGACCTTCCTCTCAGGCTACAGGCCTGGCCACAGCTACCGAAGCCTATCTTTATCTAAAGACTGGAACACTGAAATGTGTTTTAATGAGGGATAAACTGAGACCATCTGGATGCCTCAGCTGCCACAGAGCATGATTGTTTGCTGATTTTAACCGCGTCTCTCGCAGCGAACACAGACCTGTGTTGCACAAAGTGCACTAGCTCAGCTTGATTTCTCCTTGTAATCAAATGTGTTGATCTAAAGTCTATTTCCAGCAAATTACTTGTCTGTTTTGGGAACAACTCCCTCCTCATCTCTTAGCCACGGTGATGGGGATAAGCAGAGACAATTGTGTTGAAAAGGTATTTTTGCAAGAAGCTGACAGCGAGCATTTGCAGTGAAATCTTCCATTTTGGAACACGACCACCATGTATTCACATACTGCATAACAGATGCCTACTTTCTGGATGCTGGATTAAGACCTGGAATTTTCTTTTTTTTGGTTTTTGTTTTTTCTTTACACACATTTGGTGTAAAAAATTTGGTAATTACTTTGTCACTTTTGTATGATGTTGACATTAGGTCAATTTGCATTTCACAGAATCACAGAATGTTAGAGATTGGAAGGGACCTCGAAAGATCATCTAGTCCAATCCCCCTGCCGGAGCAGGAACACCCAGATCAGATCACACAGGAACGCATCCAGGCGGGCTTTGAATGTCTCCAGAGAAGGAGACTCCACACCCTCTCTGGGCAGCCTGTTCCAGTGCTCTGTCACCCTCACTGTGAAGAAGTTTTTTCTCATATTCAAGTGGAACCTCCTATGTTCCAGCTTGAACCCATTGCCCCTTGTCCTGTCACTGGATGTCACAGAGAATTTATTTCTTTACGTATGTTTTTCAATTGTAAATGTATACTGAGTATTGGATAACTATATTGTTATTAAATATATAACCTGTTGACCCTGTATATATTCTGCAAGATTAACAATGAGTCTCTTTGGGGATGTAAAGTAACAAAACTACCATTTTTCAGTAGTTTAACTTCCCATATATCAGTACAGCGTGGTCATAAAAGTGGCAGCACAGCACAAGCGGAGCAGCAAAAGCCTCTTCCCACAGCTCCAGAGAGCGCTTCCTTTTGCAGGATTACCTGCCTGTTGGATAAGCATCGCTCAAACTGCACCATTTGTCTGCAATTACCCAGCAATTTTAGCTTAGCATAAATCTATGATGCTCCCAAAGGGGGGCTTTTCACGCGACCTGCTGCTCCTTTCTGCCAGCCATGCTAATCAGTGGCCAGTAGTGGGGTGAAAATATCAAACTGCACTTTTATTTCCCAGCCGAGGTCTACACCTGATTATACAGGCTGTAACACTAGGATTTTAGTCTCTCAAGTTGAAACGATTCTACTTTGTAGGAAAAGAAAGAACCAAATCCACCATATATTTAATGGTTAGCAAAAGAAAGTGTGAAAATAGTTCTATAGACTAATAATTAGAATATTCTCTAGTCAGCTGAGAGACTTCTGCTCAACTCTCAAATTAAATAAAACGAACGGGGGACTGATCCCAAACTTCCTCTGTTCCCACTGATTTTTCTACATCAGAAGACTACAGGCACTAAGGTTTTGTGAAACACTCCAAATTCCCAAATCTTTAGCAAATTTCATGACTACTTTTGAAGAGCCCAAAACCAGGTTTGAGGGTGGGGGCGGGCGTGTAATGACCAAAATAATTCAGACAACATGCACCATTAACAATTTGAGATTGAAACAGTCTGTTTAAAGCAGTTTAAATCGTGTTAACTTTGCATTCACCAGAAATGACACCTTTAACTTCAGATTCCAAACAGATCTGAAAATTAAAAGAGTAAACCCACAACTGTTCTTGTCAGTAGAACGCCCCTAGGGATACTGAGATCTTAAGATATTTAGCATATTTTTTCTTCACCTATCTCATCTAAATAAAGTTTCTGGGAAAAAAAAAAAACGGTAGTCTGTTGATTATACCTCTCTTCAATAAGTAATGTTCTGGCTTTTAACTATAAAGTGATTATTTGAAAATGAAATCAAGTCTTGTGTTCATTTCCAATCAGAGTATCAATAAATGCCTGAAAGAGAATTTTTGGAAGAAGTGTCTTGAGCCATTTGGAAGAAATACCCTCCCCAAAATGCCAAGACAGATTGATTATTCCATTTTTAAAGCTAGATCTAGTACCACAGTACATTGCTTTACTGATTTGTTGGGCTCTTAATTCTTTCAGGGATAAATGCTGCTACAGAAAAATCAGTCGGTTACTACAAGATTTTGATTCTTACTTCTAAACCAAAACAGTTTTGGTCAGTCTCTGAATTCTTCATGTCATAACTAAACTTTTGAAATTCACCCATCACAAATGGCCATCACGGATTTACTAAAAAGCCAAGTCACTTAATCTGACACCTGGTCCACAAATAGTTGACAAGGAAAGGCTTCCAAAAGAAAGGTATTCCATCACTGCAGATGTGGATCCATCTACAAATGAACCAGTGAATTGAAATCTCTCCCTCTACAGGTAGAAGTGGTAACAAGGAATCACCCATATTTTGTCACAAGTTCTGCAAAGATCCATGTTAGCGTTGAACATGTCTGTAACATAAACATTATTAATCACACCTGTAGCGTGTTGCGTACCAGGTGTAACAATTTAACACAATAAAGTCTTAAACATTGTGATTTCCATGATCAGGCTTAGAGCACTGTTTGATTTGAAACCCCTGCACTGATTTAATACCTGAAATCTGCAAGTAAACCAACAATATAATCCAGTTGTTTCCAAGGTCTTCATACTAATCGACACCCACACATTTCCCAGAGAAGCAGATTCACACCTCCTGACAACAGATTTGTTTTTCTTCAACATGTTTTGTGGGCCCATCTGAAATAATTCCCACATCAAAGACTTAAAATTACTATACTTCTAATAATTTTAAACCATCTCTAAATCTGCTTTTTAAATCAGAAATCTTACAGGTATAGTACTCCCCAGCACAATCTCTAGAATAATAAGAGGAATTTGTTGTCAATTCACCAACAACAGTCTTTGCATGTTTGAATACAACTCCTAAAAATAAAACTGTAAGCTTATCTCAGAAAATGAAGCAAAACTAATCACAACCTAACCCACGTCTCTGATGTGCATGCACCTAACCCACATGCTATCACAAAATGCATATCCAGTCTGCTCTGCATTTCGGTGAGCAACTCAGCCAGGCTGTGGATTAACAAGATACCACCTCTTGCTACAGCCTAGTTAAACCTGCTGCTCTCTGGGTAAATCAGTGTAAAGTTTTTATAGGTGAGCATTTTAAATAAATGTTCACATATGTTCACGGGTCTATTGTTTTCCCTTCTTTGAAAATGAACAAAAAAGACTTCCTCAGATGTGTTCCTTAATATCCTGATGTTTATCGTGCTTTTTGTAACTTCTTGCAAGAACAAAACTTACCAAGTTATAGAATAACCATTTGAAAAAATACCTACATTCCCATTGTCAAAAACAATTTGCAGCACCTGGGAGACTGCACCTGTGGAAATACAATGAGAGAACAGACCCATTTCCATCTCTGAAACAGCAACTCAAGTGACCTTCAAGAAATTATACAACTAGTAAATATGTACATCTATCATCTAAACTTAACTGTTTTTCAAAGCTCCAGTTCCTCAGTGTCTTCCTACAACTGCCACAAGCACGAAGACCTTATTTTAACAGACTGAAAAGCATCCTTGTAGCACTCTGTGTACCCATGCTCTTCATTCCCATCACAGTGGAAAGGAAATGACACAGGGAAATCTGTGTGTATGCTCCTGTTTAGCTGCTTCTCTGCTTGACCTCATCTGCCACTTGCGAGCACGCAGGCACGGCAGCTTATTTGCTGAATCTGTTTACCCCACTGTCATTCAAGATGTAGTACGATGCTTAAATAGGCACCAGTCAGATTAATATAATTGAGGACGCAGTTCAGAGCAGACAGGAAGTCATGTCGGAATCGCGAAGCGCTTATTCTCTTCTGATTAAAACATCCCCAGGGGTGTATCGGTATAAAGAAACACCCAAATCAGAGATGCGCAGAAGCCAGAGGACCTAAAGATGCGAGCTTTTGCTTTTCAGAATAGCTCACCGGTTTGAAAGGAAGAAACAGGAATCATGCAAAGTTGCCATTTTAATTGCACAAGAAACGCTGGTGGATTTGTCATTCCCTATTTTTCCCAGAGTCACATTATAACCAGAGCTATGTTTGTATTGCATAATACATTTCATGCACCAGAATGAAATCCTAGCACACAGACACAGCAAACCTCTTAAACAGCCCCTTTTACTGCAGTGATATTATGCTTCTCTGCTGTTGCAGAGCAGATTAGAAAGACTCATCCAAACACAACATAAGAAAAGCAAATAAGGAGCAAATCAGTGACTGCAAAGGAGCTAAAGTCCTCAGCACCACAGCACTGACTAGCAAAACATGGATTTCTTTGTACTGGCATCGCTATTCCCAGTACAGGGAAAAAGAGATATGCAGATTACATGGGGCATCCTCCTGCAGAGATCTGAACATCGTTATCACAGACAGCACAGTAAAAAGTAGAATAAGATTGCTGAGGCATCCATTTGCTGAAGTCTTTCGGTCCACTTTCCCTTGAGCTATTTAGTACCTCAGCCCTACAAATGGGAAGGTATTTCCTTCCAGCTCCCAAGTTGTCACAAAAGCCTGAAGAATAGTAACATGAGTAAAGTTTTAGGGGTTGAAAAGGGCTTATCAAGATATACCATTACAGGCAATGTTTTGCCAGTCTAACACCTTCTGAAAGCAAAACACCCATGGCCAGAAGTGCTGCAGCTGGAAGGGCACGGCGGCTGCACCCTACCAGCTGATAACCACTAACTGGGTGTTAACGCTCGGTACGGTGATTTCAGTGACATTTGCCCCAGAAACAAGCCCTCCAACTCATACTAAAGCACACAGGAGTCACCAGTGGAACAACACACAGAAACTATTTCTGTATCTGTACAAACTTGATCTTTGCCTCTTCTCTAGCCTAGATTTTTATTTCCCTTAAGCGATCAGTGTTGGCCTAATTCTACGCCCATTTCCATCAGCTGAAGCTTACCACCAACTTCAAAGAAAGTGGATTTAACCCAATAGAGTTCATTTTGATCAGTTCTGCTTTAGGAGAGAAGGACCTCTGCTCCCCCACCAGAGGGTAAGAGGATGCATTTTTACACCAGGCTCCTCAGCCCGATGACATTGCCATACCCTACATTCACCTTTTGGTTTTGAGCAATGCTGCAGTTTTGAAGTAACTCCTGCAACCACCCCTTCTTGTTGTGTGTTAGTTCAGCTTGCAGAACAGCTTTGGTGCTCATGAACTAAATTTCTTTGGGAAGAAACAAAGCGGAAGCCCCATTGCAGGTTCACACCAAAAGCATTCAATACATACAACATCATTCAACACGTATGTCTGAAACAATTGCAGATCTTTGGAAAGCTTCCAGTCCAAAGGCTCAGACTGAATCTAGTCCAACACAAAACGTGCCCAGATACAGGTGCCTCAACACTGATTGCTTCAAGCTATTGATCTGCTTCTAATGCACCAGATGACTTGCTGACGTAGACACATTTCAAACTCTACTTCTACTACTTATCTCTGTAATCTTTTTATTTCCGACGCCATTCTAAATAATTCACTCTGCATTACTGATGTTCACAACCTCCTGCATCTCATCCCCAGATTCTTATATAAATTACATCCTTTTTGGATGATGGCCTCAGAACTATGCCTCCCTCTTACTGGGAATTGACTCTAATTGTTTAAAATTCTCTCCCTGAATTAACCTTCCAAGACACTTTTAGAGAAGAAATCATTTGTTTAGCAGTGCATTAACCAGCAGCTTTGCATCAAGAAAACTTCCATTTGTAAACACGTGTTCTGTAACACCTTAGCTTACGCATTAAGCATAAGAACTATAGTCGAACTTATGTAGCTACAAATCCACTATCAGAATAAAATACTGGAGAGGAACACTACCAAAAATAGCCCTGCAAATAAGGGTCAACATTTCGAAATCAAATCACTTATCTAGCAGCAACGGCAGTGTAGGTTTTTCAGCTTTTACAGAAGGAAGCGCCATGACGTAAGGTACATCTGCAAACACTACAATGGCAATGAAAGGATGGTACTGAAAGATTCGTTTAAAAAAAACCTTCTCGGAGCAAGAGTAACCCCAGCACAGCACATCACAGACACGTAACAGGAAATAAGTCAGCAGTTGCTGTCAGTGCAGTTTAAATATTTCAGGCTTTATCCAGCGAACATTCCCTTTAACAATCATACCCTAAAAGCCTAGAAACCTCCTGCCTGAAGGTCTGAGGGAGTCTCTCACTCCACCAGCAAGCTGCCTCTGTAAACAAAGAATTAATTCCCCCTTTTTTCTCCCCACCCTGAGATGAGGACAGCAGTCTCTTGGCTGTCAGATCTGCAGCCTCAGAACCAACCTGCACCCGGTCCCACCCTGACCCGGGCTGGCGGATCCCTATCCCCGTGCTGCCTGTCGATCCCACCCACGAAGGCCTCTGAAGGGTGAAGTGTGACATCTCTAAGGCCACAGAATGCCAGTGAGACTTCCTCTAGCAATTTCTTTTTAAGAACAGAGGGAGTAGTAGTCACCTACTATTTTTCATCCCTGTAACCTTATTCAGCCCAGCCTGCATTTTAGAAGTGCCACCTTCATGTTAACCGAGCATAAGTTTTATCAAGGCTCATTTTCTTCTTTTCCTCAGTTCCCCCTCAGATACAGGCTGTTATCAAGATGATTATCAGATGTATTGTTCACTATTTTACGGTGCATCCCTCATTAAACCCACTGCAGCATAACTCACCTGATGGAAGGCAATACCTCCAGCATGGGTGCTTTCACAACAGCAGCGTTAATTACACAGCACTGTAATAACACTGCAGCTACAAGTGTCAAACTTCTTGCACAGCAAGTACATGGACCCAAGCAGTCAAGATTAAGTCAACATTTTTTCTGTATTACCCTAACTTCTGTATAATTTCACACAGTAAATGGAAAACTCATCTAGAAATCCCAGGCATGTCACTTAGCACTCTTGCAAGCAAGTCTGCAATAATTTCTATAATAGAAGAACTTGAGGACTACACCTGTAACATTTTTTGAATTCCCTCCACAGGACAGGACTGTGCTGTTTCCACTCCTCTCCTGTTTCTGCACCTTCCACTCTTACCTGTATGAGTTCCACTTGTTGGAATCAATTAAAGAGAACAACAGAAAATCACCAATCTGTCAGGTAAAAATAGAAAAGCATCAAAAAGGATGGAAAGTCAGCCACACCAAAAGCATAACCTCCCATAACAACAGCTCAGCATGAACTGCTACATCACATCAGTGTTCCAAGCCTGCCAGAGGACCCACTGACTCCACAGCACAGCACCCGTAGAGGTCCCATCAGACTAGGAGCTGTAAGGCTCAGACCTCCATGCATTGCTACTTTGAACATTAACTTCAAATCCAACATCTCTCTTTTTTTTAACCTTCTTAACAAAACCATAGTATAATTAAGGCTGGAAAGGATCTTTGAAGGTCATCTTGCCCAACTCACAGCCAACTTCAAATGCGGACAGCTCGCTCAGGGTCATGCCCACTTGAGCTCTGAATATCCCCAGGGATGGAGATTCCCACCCCTGTCTGAGCCACTGGTCCCTTGTCAGAACACCCTCCTGGTGAGAAAGTTCTTTCTATTTAACCAGAATTTCCCTTACCGCAACTTATAGATACAAGACAGATAGATACCTCACATCCTTTTGCTGTGTACCTCGCAGGTGAGTCTGGCTCTGCCTTCTTTTCTAACCCTCCACTGGGTAACTGAAGAAAGCAATAAAACTAACCCCACCTAAGCCACCTCTTCTCCAGACTGAACCACCCAGCTCGCTCAGCCTCTCCTGGTACACCATGTGCTCCCTGCCTCGGTGGCCCTTCACTGGACTTCCTCCAGTTGACAGTACGTGTGCTGTACTGGAGACACGAGACTCCCCGGGGAGATGCCACTGCAAACAGAGGAGGAAGTTAAAGAGTGGAGCTGACTGTTACTAAAGAGCTGAATAACCAGATCCTGGCTTAAGCATCATGGTTGCAGCATTTTAAGTTCTACCTGCCAGACCTGCACTTCCATTGCTATACAATGCCATCGTTTATAGAATGCCACTGAGAGTCCATGAGGAGTTTGGACAGAATTTGCCAAAGTCATTGGGAAAAGAATTTCATTTTCAGAATCAAGAATAAATTTTCATAATTGGCACTGAGGAACAAAAAAATTTACATATAACAAAACACATATATTTGTTCAAAAAACTAAACCTAGAGTGAATTTTCAGAAACACATTTGAACATCAAGGTCAAATGTTGCAAATAAGGATTAAATACATTTCTCACATATAGGGTTAGCCATATAAAAAAGATTCTTTTAAAACCTGTTTTTCTTCTGTCCACAAAATATTGCAATTGTCTTAATGACCATCAGTGAAGAAGTTCGATAGTTACAATCTCCATTCACAATGCTATCAAGCCAGCCTTACTAAAAAGAATTAATTTTGAATGTCAGAAAAAAACAACCAAACCTGTTTACTAGCTTTAGCAGGTCACATAATTCCCAAAAATACTCAGAGCAATACTGATTTCTGCTATATTGGGAGTTTTCTAGTAATACAAGAGAATGCAAATACTTAAAACCAAACACGAACGTTTAGGGTCAAAGTAAGACTCTACCAGTTTATTAATCACCTATACCTTTGTTTCATAAATACAGTTTGAAAAACGAGGCTTTGGTAAAGGCATACACAGGCAAACAAATGCAAATCAGAGCAGCATTCAGAGATTATGAACCCAACTAGCTTTCCAAAGACCAAAATTTATCCAGAAGGGCACTGCTGGGGGAAAGGTCTCAATGTGCACGAATAGGTGGGTAGGAATCATGTGAAGTGGTGGAAGAACAAAAGCACCAAATCAACTGGTGCTTCAGCAGAGCCACAGTATTAACAAAGAGAGAACTTGTGGATGAAGTCACAGGGTCTCTGATGCTTAACCCAAATAAAATCAGTACACATCTAGAAAAAGCAATATGGAGACAGCTGGCAGAACAGAGAACAAGTAGCATTGCTTAGCACAGGAAAGAATGTTAATTTAGTTCTTAAATATCTTACAGCATTATCTCATACTCAGCAGTTGGGCAGCAGGAGGGATGCAACGCCGCAGCATCCTGTAGATGTAGTTTGTGGAAAAGGGAAGACAGGGACTCTGCCAGTGGCACCAGTGGAGGCACTGCCATCACACCACGTGTCAAGGAAGACAGACAAGCAGAAAAACTGGAGAACGAAGTAGACATGAAAGTGTCTAAAGATTAGCAGGAGAAGCCCTTAAACCTTTTCTAAGTAACTGTGACCCCAGAGAAGACAGGGAAAGACTAGTATTGATACACGCCTTCACCGTGGGGTTCAGATGAAAGAGAATCTGTTGGTACTGCTTTGTGGCATGGCTTTCTCCTGACATCTTATGTTACAAACATCCTTATTTCTGTTTCTCAGATACCTATATATTGCCAAAACTTGCCAGGCACAGAGTAGTACGGCTGTGTTGTCCCAACATGATCATCATTTACAGCTTGCCTAGGCAGTTTCACGAAACAGAACCAGCAAATACGAAACAGAACCAGCAAATACGACACAGGCATTTGTTACAGAGAATGCAGCTGGCTGTGCTCCTGCATCACCATGTACCCAACAGCATTTTAAATTTACAACCTGCTAACCAAATATAGATGTACATTCATTGGACACAGAAGCTCAGAGCAGTAGTCTTTTAAAGGCAAATCCAATTAAGATTGGATTTAGGAAACTTAGTCGCCCAAAGTTTCAGAAATAATGACTGAACAGCTTTCTAAGGCACTCTGAAACAAACCTTCTGTTATGATGCATATGGATTTTGCACCACTTACAAATCCCATTAGCAGCAATGAGAACTGTAGGACTTAATCCACATGATGCATTGTCATTGAAATGTTTCCTATTTAATTAATAAAGAAAATGCAAACACTCTTTTCAGTTGATTTTTCCAACATTAAATAGCTTACAAATTGTTCCACAGATGCTTTTACTGGTGCACATTGGCCCCAACACTTAAGCAAAATCATTCTTTCACCTCAGCTGAAACCTCAGCCTTTAATTATCAGCAACTGTTAAGAGCTGACATTTCCCTTGATACTAACAGTATACCTTCCCCACAGAAGACTCTCATAATTCTTCGGGAGTTTCATATCTTCACTTAAACTAGGCAATTACAGCTTGCTCATGATGTTCTATTCCGTGGTTCCAGCAGTTTTGTTAACCTTGAGAAAATTTTGCATCATTATTCTAATTTACAAGAAGTGGGAGTACACGAAATCTTTCCAACAAAGGAAAGAAACTGAGATGGCATATGCATTAAATTTTATACTGCAGAATGACAGAAGGGGAAGTAATGAAATATTAGAACTGTCATCTACCCAGGTAGGACTCAGCTGTTGTAAATAAAAAACTACATTCTTTTAAACTCATTCAGGTGTTGATAAATTGACACCAAGTGTTTATACTTTTACAAAATAAAGCTACAGTAACTATAATTGTTTCTTTTAAAAAACAGTTGTCACCACAATACAAAGACAACCAGCATGTATGTGTTTGTCATACATTTTGAAACCCCAAACCCAATAAAGGAAAGTTCTCCCCCGTCTCCCAACACACCATCATACATGAAAAATGCATGCAGTTTCCTATTTAGTTTACACATTAGATTACAAGGCCGAATGTGATGGCTGTGTATTTAAATACCCTGCTAAGCCATCTGCGTTTACAAGAGAGCTGCCTACCTGGGCAACCGTGGAACCCAGTAAGCACCAGTCCCGGGATGCCATCCTACAGAGAAACCACTCCCCAGCATCTTGAGGAGAGTGAAGGAGTTCAGCATCTCAACAGCTTGCTGTTTAAATCCTCACATTTATTAAGGTCTCTGTGCTAGAAAAACTAGGAAGTTTTTATTCAAATAAAATACATAATTAGACAAGATTTTACCAAGTACAGGAAACTCCCGTGAAATCCAGCAGGGACCCTGCAGGCATACCTGTTTCAGATGGGCAGAACTGAGCTATCACAGCAACCTCTGCCACAGAAGGAACCCTTGGCTATATATGCAGAGGTGTCTCAGCACACCTTTAGAATACGGAGTAAATTCCGATTTCAGCCTTTGCTCCAGGAGGCAGAGATTTCTCTGTGTTGGACTTGGGTAACCTCTTACATAATCTCAGGACCTCCTTATTTTAAAATACATATCAAATATTCTGAGTCTGAGTACAGAGATAACAAAGTAGTCAAACCATCCTGAATGCTTCTTAAAGCCACTTTTTTCTTTTGACAACTGTCCGAGAACAGGGAGTGCAGTGAGCTGTTCCTCCTTTAAATTTAGCCTCAACCTCTGTGGAAATTCTTTCCAGCGCTCCAACGTTTGCTGCCTCGTCTTTCCATTCAAGTGGAAAGGGACAATGAACCCGATTTGGCTGACCCATTCTCATGACTAGTTATTAGCTTCATAGCTACAGGGAAGCTATAGAAAGGGGAAAAAGAACACACTTCTAAGCAGAAAACACCATTTATTTCCTTTACATCTAAGAGGAGGAAGATTTTTATATCTGTACCAGTGCACGTCCCCAGAAACGGGACAGCTGGCTGCAGGACCAGCTCTGTATTTCACATCTTTTTCTCACAAGATAAGAGGCACCCAGTGCTGGAGCTACCCCGACACGCGGTGCCCTCAGAGTCCACGTGAGGCTCTGGAGCTGCTCGGGTACCTCTCTGGTTGACATGGGATTTTTCGGAAATTAGAACATGGCCCCGTTTTCAATAAAGCCTCCAAGATTCCAGGGTTGTCCCTGTTAGCAAGGACACTCCTTGAAAATTAGGACAGCGGATAACCTTAAAGGAGGGTAATTAGTCACATCCCTGCAACCTTTTCTCCTCCAGAAGCAGAGACAGCAGTGAACTCCTCTCCGACTCCCCTCGATGCGTTATTACGCAATGCCGGTTACATAACCCTGCCTCGCCAGCCCGCGGGGTGCTCAGCCTCAATCCAGCTCCACAGACTTGCCCACACGTGAACGTGCTACAAACTTGGGATTGTCCTTCTCAGAGGGGATGAAAAAAGCTTTGGTCCTAGATACGTTTCTAGCTAAATTGACGAATGGCAGATTGTCTGCCAATATTTCAGATGTCACTTGAATCCTTAAAAAAAAAAAAAGGGTCTTTTTCAGAATCAGTTTTCATCTAATTCCTTTCAGAGAAGTTATACCTTCCACATAAGCGTTTGCAAATCCAAATATATCACCCTATACAGCCATTCTGGACCATTTCAACTGCATCTAAAACCGAACTCTGAACCTATCCAAAATTCAAGTATAAGCAAAATTTGAGTATCTAAAACATGACAACTTGCAAAATATATTTTATAAAAAATAATTCTGTAATCTATTTTCCTCTCTCCTTACTTCTAATAAGGAGCAGGAATAGTGATGCATTCTGTGTTCCACTAAAATATTTAGTCTAATTTTACTCATTTAACAGGTTTAGTTAGTTCAGAAACAAATATTATAACCTTCAAAATAAACATCTGAATATTGCGCTTATTAGCGTCTAAGCTCAAGTTAAAGGCAAATGAAATTCCCAGCTGTTACACAGCTCTGAAAGTAAGAAAAGAATGGAACAACAGTGGAAGGGAAATTCTGACAAAGCAAAATCTGGTCTGAATGCATTGTTAGAACATCATGTTTAAATAGAAAGGATGTAAATTTTCAATATAGAAATCTATGCAAAGGACAATCATTATTTGATAAAGTACATTAGTAAGCTGCTTTTTTCTTTCCAAATATTTTCCTTTCATTTCATACAACAGTGAACACTTTACTGTTATCTATGAAACTCATCCCAAAACATCACATTTGTAATGAATTAAAGCATGCTATGCGACAATTGTTAATGAAAATATAAGCAGGTGATAAATATTTCAGGTACAGCATCATCACTAGGTAATAAATCCTGCAAGAATAGCAATAGTTTAGTTTTTCTTTTACATACATTCTTCTATTATAATGAATCATTTCTATTATCATACTTTCTAAAATTAAAACATAGGGAACATTTCCAAAGCAATTACCATTCGCCTTCTGGCTGCACAAACTAATAATGGACATTCTCTCTCTCACAATCCCACGTATCTGCCTTCCGACTTAAAAGTAACCCAAGCTGCTATTCATTATACACGCTGCTTGCGTACCCTCCCTCAGAACACAAAATATTGTTTAGACAGCATCAAATTATCCTGATGGACAGCAAAGTAGAGCGAGAAAGTTACCATTAGAAGCATCCGTCTCCCGTACCTGGAATTCTCCAACCGCTGGGATTGTGTTACTGAACCAGGAGATGAATTATGCAGGTGAGACACAGCTCCCCGTTACAGTGAGGCGGCACAGACGCCCATAATATGATGTACTTACCTACCACTAACTGCAGGGTGGTCTGAACACATGCGAGCAAAGACACACCTTTCCTGGAAGGGGAGCACTTGCTCTCCACCCCCAGAGATTTCCCTCTGCTGCCTGGGGCTGGCTCTCCCCTTCCCAGCTGAGTGCAGGCTGGCTTGCGGAAGGCAGGAGCAGCGCTGCGCTCCTCAACGCACAACACCGCGCAGGGCAGCCGCGGGCACGGAGCAGGGAACAAGAGGAGGTACCTGCTTGCTTTTATTAGCAAATCCTGAAAAATAAAACTGCATTTCTACAGTTTTCCATTCTAGAACATTTGGACTGTCTCTTGCAGGATTCACCAGTTTGCAATAGAAGACTGCAGAGAAAGCGGACAGCAGGATTTGTTTGCCCTGTCAGTTCCTGTGTTCCTCATTTTTTAATGCACCGTGCCTACTCAAGAAAATAAAGCCTGGGCTTTGTGCACACCTCAGGCTATTGAGCCAGAGAGAAGACAGTTCTTTACTCACAAAACAAACGTGAGCATGTGCAAAATTAAACAAAACAAGATCCACTGAAGTTAGAAGCACTTAAACCAGAAATAATAACTTTCAAAAACCACTATTAGGAAATGCTGCTGAAAAGACAGGAAACTGTTAGAGGTCCAACCACTGCCTTTGATTCTTAGTGTTTATTCATTTTAAAGTATTTTATATGAAATGGAAGAGTAGCAGCAAAGAAAGGTCTTCATGTCAAATGCAGAATACTGTGCAAATTATCTGTTATGGAAATATTCTGCAAAATAAGAAGTAGTGGATTAAATGTGACCAAGCCAAAGATGAAAGTGAATCCCAGCCTCCCTGACTCTGAATCCTCAACCACTGAAATGTTACAAAAGAGAGGAGGCAACTAAGTCATTGTTCCCATTTCTCAGCTTCTCTTCAGATGTTTTGACACCAAGTGTGAGCCTAGCTCTCTAGTTTTGTAAAACCGAACTGTAACAGGTTTTTTCCATGATAAATACAAATACATTGAACTACTATTCTCAACTTAAAGCTTGGAGGAAATAAAGGAAAAGAGAAAAGAGAACGTTCCTAATAGCTTTGATTTTAAAATACGTCCACAGAAAAATGAGTCAAGTAGCAGTAATCCACATTAAAATAAAATATTATTTTATAGATGGATATATATACACATATCCCTAAAGCTCATACTGGTTATGTCTGTTCTGAACATCCATCACTTATTCCTTGCTTCTCCTCACATCAGAATGTACCTGAACAACAAATCGACAAGAGCATCGGCGTAAGCCCAGAAGAGGTTCAATTCCACAGAACAATCACATCATACTGCTTTAACATTAAACACTGAGCTTTCCAAACCTATCAGTGTCTCACAGATAAACATTCTATCCCACCAATAAAAGACAGGATTGTGATTAGGAAAAAAAGAATTATAAAATATCCAAAAGAAAGCGAGCTTTTAGTGCAGCTTTTCAAAATTATGCTCAAATTATCTCAGTAAAAGTTAGTGTATTTTAATGGATACAAATTATGTTTACCAGTGTTACACTATGAAAAAGTGATAAAATAAGCACAGGTGAGGTGAAGACAACTTCATCCAACTATTAAAATAAATTGTTAAAACTGGGTAACTAAAACATTTAAAAATATTACAGAAGCAAAATATGGCACTATTCAACATGTTAAAAAAGTACATTTCAGGCCTACAAATGATCCCAAATAACATTATACCTCAACAAGAAAGCAGCATGTGCAACATCCATAAAATATTTTTAAGTACTGAGAAGAAATTGCTGTTAGTAAGATGACTTGTTTCTTAAGTCAAAGTGATAAATATGATAAAGATCTCTTTGTTAGGAATCAGCCTAAGTACCTATTTAAAAATCATGGACTTTAATTAATATTTCATGTCCAAACAAGAACAAGAATGTACTGAAACTGTAATAAATCGCTGGGTTTCATATTCTTACAAATCCAGAACTTTATAGCAAATCTACCTTTTGAATGGCAGAATTAAAATACACATTTTAAGCACACCTTTAACTGGTGTCCTGCAAGTATTCTACACTAATTTGACCAAGCATGAAGAAGACAGGTATATCCTGAAATGTACTTACAGTTCTGTCTCCTAGCTACTTACACTCCCACCCAATTTCTAAAATTACAGCATATTCTGATAATCAAGGCAGCCTGCGCAGCAACACCTTTCAACGCGTGCAGAAGCAGCTCCATTCACTCCAGCGGTACCCAGCCAAACTTTTAGCTCATTTCAAACTGCTTCTGCTGAAAAGTAACTCTTGGATTTATCAAAGATTTGCACCTATTGTACAGCATACTGTGGAGTTTATTTAGAGTAGACAAAAAAGTAACCAATAAATATATAGCACAATTATTCAAAGCCCAAATGGCACTGTGACCTGCAGAAGTACAGCGTGCGCTAAGCACAGCCAGCCAAAAATGCCACCGTGTCCATAGGGAGGAACAATGCGTGCCTGGAGTAAAGCCAGAGGGAAGAGCAGACCCGTAGCTGCTGCGCACAGGCAAGAGGTCAATGGTACTTCAAGCAAACTCTGTTGGCACTCAAGTGTTTATACAAATAAACACTTTTAAATGTAATTCTCATTTTCAAGAAGAAAAATGTTTACTAGTAACCATTCTGAACCTGAGCAGAGGAGTCTAAATTTAAGAATTAAAGTCACTTATTTGCCTTACCTTGATGATACTTTCCATGCTGAATAACTCTGAAATGGTTTTATTTGCATTTATAGAGGAAAAAAAGCTCAATTGGGATGGGGAGTATTTTTTTACTTACTACTACTGTGAGCAATTCAAACAGCCAAAAATCTACACTGGAGGGTGCTTAAGAGTTGTAGAAACAAAATGATAGAAGCTTAGTTCCCAGGGCAGGAAATGGGCAGTGCAAAAGGTGCTGCTTTAGGAAAGCCACTTCTGCCACTGCTCTCAAATCTGCGTGAAGCTCAGAGTAACCGAATGTTATCTTCATGTTGTATTATAAAAATCATCTTTGTTAGCCAGATCTATACACATTTTCCTGTACATAAATTTAAGTTACTGGCCTAGAAAACTTTGGTAACAGATAGAACATTGTTTCTTGTCCAAGAAGTTTGTAGGAAATCTGTAACAATAGCACCAGATTTTTTTTTTTTTAAGAAATCTCCGTCAGATACAATACAGTCAGTCTGTACAATATGACAAATCATGGTATCAGGGCACATATACAAGGCTAAGAGAGAGCATAATTTCAAGGAACAAATAAAGAATGGAGAGGATGGAAGACCCGGGGAGATGTTCCTGCAGCTTGGGGGAATGGCACAAACACCACTTAGCTTCTCAAGCCACAAAATACTTTTAACTTTTGAATTGGATTTTTCTCTGTAGGAAATCAGAAGGCCGTTTTCAGCAACACTTTATAATCTAGAATCGCATTCCAAAAAATATGCAGGAGAAATAAGGAGTAAATGAATCACAAGACTGGGAAGCAACGGATTTGGCAAAGTGCAATAGGAAATGGAGGCCACCTTGGCTGGCTCTCCATAAAGTTAGCAATGGCGTTTCAATTTTACAAATAAAACAGCACATTTAAAAGAACGTTTAAAAGAAAATAGGATTTTTAAAGAAAAACTGTCTGCCAAAAGCCTGAAATAAAAAAGTGGGTTTGATTAAATCAATGTGATTGTATCGGTCACAGTTTCAGAGGTGACCTTTGTATCAGATCTTCCATTTCTCATCTCCTGAAGTTTTGCTTACACCAATTCTCTGCAAGCAGAGTTGAAAAAGGTGTTAAGAACTATCAATTATGACAAAAGCTAGTAGGTTGTCACCACATAAACTAGTGACCTTATGAAAAATCACCTCCCAGCTCTGCATTTAATAAACATGTCCAAGGCACCGCAGTATTTCAGAGACATCTCTCCTCAACAACGCGCTACAGAATCCGCACATGCAAAGGAAATTCGACCTCACCTACAGAAAGGTAAAAACAAACTCAACTCCACGGATTTTTTGTGCTATCGCAGCAGTATCTAAGACATACCACTGCAGCACATTTTTTCAGACATATAGATAGCAACCGAGCAGTAATATTTTATGAAGGTGTCAAGTTGCTGCCCCCAAAGCTAACTGACAAGACAGCCCTTGTGTCTCCAGATTTTAAAGACAATTGCAAAAACCTACCATACAGCATTAACTGTCATTACACTACAAACACAAATGTTAGAACTCCTACAATTTTATGTAAGTCCAATAGATCTCGCATCATGACCGATGCCCCCAAAGGCTGCGGTACATTAAGGGGCAGGCCCCAAAATCTGACCCGACAACGCCTTTGTTATGCTTTATTTATCACTTGCTATCAGCAAGTTTCAAGCCAGAATACTATAAAGGAATAAAATGGGAACAAACCAAATCTATTTCATAGTCTCTACAGTCTGCAGGCATTTCTTTTCTCTGTCAGATTGTCCCATGTCCCTAACACAGGTTGGTCAGTCTCAAACCCAACGTTCTCTCAAGCAGCTTGACTAGTCTAAATTCATCTAAATGCACCTGTCATGACAAACCTTTCTGTAATGTAAGAACACATTTTCAGAAGTTTCAAAAGTGAATGTCTTCTACTTTTTAAGGCTCTGAAAAACATTTTTTTTTCTTCCCCTAGAACCACCACACAACCTTTTAAAGTTATTCATTAAGTAGGTAGCACAGCGGAAGCCTAAGTTGCAAACCCCCTTCCAACCTCCGTAAAATGATATCATTTAATTACATGCTACAGGAGATTTCCCAGACCAAGAGAACAGGATTTAAATATTGCATTTGTGTACTTTTGTGCTCAGCCTGTTCTCACAGTCTGAATTCATTCCCCACCATGGTTTTTCCGTAACTAGGACAATGAAAATATACAAACTATAATAAGAACATCCCAAATGTTGGACCAAAACACAAACACAGCTTTAAAAATATGCTCCTCCGATTTAAGAAGGACTACTAATCCCAGATAACAAACCTGCTCCAAAATGAGTTCAGTAGAAGTTCCTGTAATTCACACGTTCAAACTGTTACACTCCTATCCTAACTACAGAACCAGCGCCACACAGACACACACCATATCCTTATCTGCCAAAAAATTCAAAGCGAGACTCTGTTTTCATAATCCAAACATGAGAAGAGCTCATCCAGGTTGAACATGTAAGAATCAAAGACACCGGACAGCAATCCTCGTGTCCTGCTAGCACCCGAGAAGCCAGCCGACCAGCACCAAGCTCGCCCGGCCCAGCCCTGATTTACAGGCGTAGCAGGAGCTGCGCAAGCTGTTGAAAGCTTTCAGATTCCTCTCAAAGCTTTTAGCGGTGGTAGAAGACATGCAGCTTACAAAACTGATAAGCCCTATAATGCTGACTTGCGAACAAATATCTCTTAAGAAACTTAAAGAGCAGCTACTCACAATTATGCAGCTAAACCAACACAGAAGTCAGTCTGCATTTTTTGACATCTGCTTTGTTTTGGGTATGAAGTGCCAGTTGGGTTAGAAGAAAGAAATCCTGACCTTTTTAATAAGAAAAAAAAAAAAAAAAATAAAAAAAACAAACCCAAAACCAAGCCCCACCAGAATAAAAAACTAAGGCAAACTTTTTAATAAATAACTAAGCAGAAGAGGATTTACAGCTGGTTCTAGTACAGGTAACTACACATCTCAACATATATAATTTCTGGAAAAGTATGTTTTGCAGTTATTTGAATGGTGCAACTGTTCTAATTTAAAATGTTTATATCTAGTAGATCAGGGAGCCCAGTGGCTGCTCACTCTTTAGCAAATGCCGTACAACTGCTTCTTCAAACGC
>NW_010125547.1:0-18558 GCF_000699245.1 Pterocles gutturalis | reverse complement strand
TTGCACCACAGTACTGGGACGTTTTGCACTTTAGTTGCCAGATCAGAGATAGCCAAGACTTGCAGTGTCCCTACTATGGTCCTTTACATTGTATGGATTCAGAGTGATTCCTGTTTAATAAATTATCTTTCCTTGAAATTCAGGCATATCACTCAAATAATTACATAGAAGTCATCAAAACAGAAATTTTTCTCTTTTTGTCTCAGAGCGCCAAGGGCCACACAGATCACAAAGACGACACTGTTTTCACAGACTGTTTATCAGAATTCATGGAGAAGCCATCCTGGAAGGATAAGAGCAGCTTGCATAACTACCATCAGCAAAGCATTTTCCAAAGCTAAATGTAACCTTCAGAACTCTCCTTTCAGACCACTAAAACACACACATACCGGATTTTTCAGATGAAGCAGGAAAAAAAAGAAACAGTTTATTTGCTGTTATTATAATAACAACATCTCTCAGGTTAAAAAAGTATATACCGATATAGGCATTGCTTGATAAATTTGTGATTGTTTAATACAAACAGTCCTTCAAGCACCACATTATCATGGAAGCACCACGTCACAAATGCTGACATCCCAGAATGCTTTCTCCAGAGCACTTTTCAAACCACTTCATTTGTAAGCAAAGAAGTGACCTGAGAAACAGATAATGGCTGGGGGAAAATATTCTGCCCCAATGGCACATTAATGCAAATTAGTAAAAAGAGAGATTTATTCTTCATTCTTCTGCTAGTGTCTTATCTTGCATCAAATAATTTCCTTCAGTGGCAGGTGACGCCACTCAGCAGGCTCCACAGTTGAACATCATTGGTCCAGCAGAACCGAAATTTACGACAGAATTAAGATCTTGCCTCTTCTACTGTACAAAACCATGCAAAAATCATTCTTCAAATTTCAGACTGTAGGAAAACGTACATGTATGAAAATAAGAAACCATTGTGCACCTGTAAAAATCCCACCAATCTCTTCTGCCAGTGACTGCTACTCAGTGTGAGCTCAAGACCAAGCAGCATGTGTAATAAGGTTTCAGAAAGTGCACTCTGAACAATTGAGTTAATTTTCACTTCACCAGGTGGAATTCAGAAATGCTCAAAATGACCATTTCTTGCTGAGATCTGAGATTAATAAGAATCTAACCATTCCACATTAATGAAAAATTCTGTATGATAATAATAATATTATTAATAATAATAATAATATAGGGGGGTTGGTCCTACTTATCCCCCCAGATTACATTCAAGCTATATTTGTATTAGTTGCATGAGCATCTTAGTACAATTTAGAAATAGATAAGACAATGCAGACCAATGCTGTTTTAAAATAATGTTGAAAATCTCCAGAAAAGTCAGTCTCCAGTAGGAAGAGAAAAATCTTAATAGTTAGGAGCATTATAAAAATACAAGCTAGCAATTCTCAAAAATTCACTTCACTTCTTGTACAGCATTTTATATTTTTGTACATATGTGAAAATGATTTGTTGAACAGCTTAAGACATCGTAAAGTTGAAATGATATCTTTAGCTTATATAACACGTACAATGGAAAGTAATACTGAGAAGTAGAAGCTTTACCATTACTGAAAGTGCATAAGCACAGAACTTTTGTTAATATCTTTAAATTTATTTAAAAATTGTGAGTGGGTGACTGATATGGAAAGCCTTTGCAAGCATCAATGAACTGTGTTAGTATTTTTTTTTATATTTAATCTTATGTACAAAAATAAGAAAAGACAGTATTGAAAAGGAAAATCTATTTCTAATGATATTCCCATTTTTGAATCGGAAGCTCAACATGAGAAGCAGTTCAGGGCAATTCATACAGGCCTGTATCATTTCCACAGAGACAAACGGACATAAATTCCCTTACACTGGCCTGGAAGAACTCTCTTAACAATTCTGCTGTGTGTTGGGGTGCATTTTTCTTCATTGAAATAACATTTTAGCACAGAGATAAAGATAAAAAATGTGCTGAAAAGATCTGCTCTTTTTACTCCATGACAGAAAACTGATATTTTGCAAGCTATTGAGTTTGTCTGGGCAAAACCAATCTTTATTAAAACAACAGAAAAAAAATATCCTAACACATGACTTGAAAATTAGTTACAGTGGTCATGGGACAAATTTTCAGTTCTGGTCATAGGATTCAGAATTTCTTGCTTAGGCTCTGGTCCAGTAATTTGTCTCTAATTTAGAAGAAAAACAAAACAAAACTGTTCTCTGTTGCACCCTCAGCAAACTCAGAACATACTCACACAATAAGCTTACACGTTCAAACTGAAATGCAGAATGGCATCGAGGTCACCCAGCGCCGCTACATGCCAATTTAACAGTGGATTGTTTTCCAACACTGAATTTGTGCCTACACTGTTTAAAAAACAGACCCAAAAATGTGTCATATTTGGCCCTTCTTATTCTATACTACCAGGAGGAAAATAGACAGCAAAGGTGAAACTGTCACTTCCCACCTTAGCATGGAAAATCATGGGTTTTGACCGTCTGGAAATTCTTGCTGAAAAAAAATGTCGGGTGCTCTTTGGGTATCATGTTATATCATACCTGCATTTTTCAGGAAAATAAAAGTAATCTTTGAAAAAAAAATGTGTGTGACAAACTATGAAGAGAAAGATCAAATATCAGAGTCACACCATTTTTATGTTTTCTATCATACATGCACAAAGCATGGAAATTTTGGTTGTGGGTTTCATACAACTATTTACTACCATTTGGGTTTTTTATTAGACTGTATTGGAAACTGTAAGGAACACTGCCTTAGCAGTCAGCATTGTAAACTACATTCTCCTCTGTGGAAATTACATAAAATCTTGAACTTCACAAATTGTTTCTATTGTAAATTTAAAAATGGCAACGATGCTCGCTGGAATTGTTGGCAAGGACAGTCTGCAGAGAGCTGTGCCAAAGAGACTTACTTGAAGTTCCTTTGTCCCAGTTTTAAAACAGACTTGTTTTATACTGGTCTCAGCAAATACTAGAAATTCAAAATTACATTAAAACTGAGGATGTTCCACTGTAACTTCAGAGCCCCTTCTGAACCTGGGGTTGGAACTTGATGATCTTTAAGGTCCTTTCCAACCCAAACCATTCTATGAGTCTATGATTGACACAAAGCTTGACATTTTTATATTTCTAGTTCTAATTAGTTACAGAAGTGGTGCAAACTCCTCCAATATCTCAGTCAACCAGGTAAGTTGTCCTCTTAGGATGAAGGAGAAGATTCCGTATTCCAGATCACTTTGATTCCTAGATTGGGAGATGGGGGGGTTGCTTGTTTGGGGTTTTTTTTGCAGAAGTGGAACAAGATTATCCTTATCAATGAAGTAGTTGTAAAAGTATTTCTAGCTGCCCATTTAAAATGTTGAAATTTTGAGAGTCAGATACTCCAAAGCTATTCACAGTAGTAAAAGTGTTCCTATGGACTTCATTGTGCCATCTCTCGTCTGTATCATGAACGGGTTACAGCAGCCTAACCATATGGTTACTGAGCTTTACAAAATAACATATTCAGAGTTTAAAACCAATCTCTTCCCTGACAACTGAGGAGAAATAAAGTCACAATGATTTATTTGACAAACAGGCATCTGTGGAAGTGATATTTTCTTGTAGTACTCTTGCATTTCCCTATATGTTCCATCCACGTGTTACTGCTGACCCTTAACTGGGGAGCACAGCCCTTCAGAGGTGCCTCTTCTCACCCCATCGGAGACAATCTGAATTTACAATCCCAGAATTACTGCTCCTGAATAATACCAATGATTTGGATTTGTTTCAGAATAAAAATTCCTGGTTTGTGCTTAGCTCAGAGGTTTTTGGGAACAGCTATTTTCACTCAGGTTTGTTCTCTACATTAACTTGAATGATTTTGCATTTACTTTGTTTTTAAATATTTTCATTGTATTTATCTTTTCTGGTCGATTCTGCCCACTTTGGTGATGAAAATCTGCAAACATGTCAGACACAATGATCTCACCGCAGAAATGTCAATGTCATATGTCCTTGAAGTATGACAAGCATGGCGATGTTTCCTCATCTCTTTTGAAAGACTGCAGGTATCATTCCAGTTCTGCTTCTCTGCTCTCATGCAGTCAGCTGGCTTTTCTCAAACAAAAAGAATGCAACCCACAACATTCTTCCTGCAGGAATTGTAATTACTTTGGGTGCTCTGGAAGGAAATGGTGCAAATAGATACGAAGAAATTTGCACTTGCTGTTAAGAAAGAATACTGTTACATAAAGTGGTGAAATGAGAAGCCACTGCAATGGCACAAGGACTGTGCCATCCGGGCACCTGCTTTTCACACTGAGCAGAAGCAGATCTTCTCCCCACTCTCTCCTGCTATGCCAGCTTGCCTGCTGACCTGATCCACCTCTTCACACGCCAAAGCCTCAGCCATGAGGGAGCAGGAGGCTCCTAACGGATGGATGGTGACGTGTAACCTGGGCTTTCTCTCCAGCTAGCAGCACTTCAAGTAAGTCAGGATGAACTGACAGATTTTTCAAGAGACTGAGTGTCACCTGGGAACAGGTCCCTCCCAGGTATGCCATCTGACCCTGGGGCTGCCCTCCTGGGCACAGGGAGCAGGAGGTGTTGGCAATCAGCTATTTAAAGCTCATTACAATACCAATGCCAAGTTCAAAGGAACTGCCAAGTCCACTTAATCCTTCTGCTGAAAACATACCTCCCAAGCTGTAGGCATATTTATCTCAATCTTACTTAAGTAGAGCTGACTGGTTTTTTGCTCCTTAGAGAAATGTCTGGAGTTATTGCTCAGTTAACTCACGAACCATCCAACGCTGCACAGCACCTCTTCATTTTACTCTATTTATACACCACTTAATGGTTCCTTTACTTCCCACATCAGAATGAATTACCACTAAACATTGCTGTAATCTGTTTACTACATCCTGTTCATCCAGTTTAGATTGTACTAAGCATCCGTAACAGCTTAGACATTCTTTATGTAAAAGAGCTGGGACAGCAAGACTTACCGTGGGTGAGTGCACACAAGCCTAAACCCAGTCTTCCCCAATTCACAACCCACATCCCATTTGAGCTTCATTTATATTGTTTATATTTCCAATTAAGAAATTGATACTTCAATTCCTATATGTAGGACACATATTTGCCATTGAGCTCATAGTTCTTACAGGAAGAAACATAAAACATACCTTTTATTTATACTTTCACAACTTTAACATAGTATTGGGTTTCAAATCTTTCTTTGGAACAGCCTTACTAACGAGAACATGAATGCACAGTAATAGATCTTGTTTCTGGCTGGAAAAGCCATTCAGTCACCGTTGTTTACTGTTCCAAGGAAATCGTAACCATAGACACCATAACTTCAAGGAATTGGTGCCAGTACTCAAAGAAGTAGATTTACTGAAACAACAAGCAAACAGATTTAATACACTTCTCTTTCACGCACTATTTTGGTAATTTACAGGGTGCGCATGGGGCACACTGACTGGCGCAGTGTGAAAAACCACCACGATGCCTGTACTCCCCTGCACGGTAATGTGGACTGTATCCACTTTTTAAATTAAATTTCCTTTTTTTCCTGTGAATAATGCTTTTACACTTCAAATAAGCAGCATACACTGGCTCCAGGGAGACCTTGTTGTGGCCTTTCAACACATAAAGAGGGTTTATAAGACAGAGAGAGACTTTTTACCAAGGCCCACAGTGACAGGACAAGGGGCAGCGGTTTGAAGCTGAAAGAGGGCAGGTTTGATTGGACATTAGGAAGAAATGTTTTCCTCTGCCAGTGGTGAGGCAGTGGCCCAGGGTGCCCAGAGAAGCTGTGGATGCCCCATCCCTGGAGGGGTTCAAGGCCAGGCTGGATGAGGCTTTGGGCAACCTGGGCTAGTGGGAGGTGTCCCTGCCCATGGCAGGGGGTGGAACTGGGTAATCTTGAAGGTCCCTTCAAACCCAAACTTTCTATGATTCTATCTCCTAGATGAATTGTGTGATGAGATTTTCATACTGCTCAGAAAACAAACAAAAAAAAGCCAAACAAACAAAATTATAAATTAATTTTGGAAAAATCAAAGTGTGAAGTCATGGCTAAAACAAGACTACTACATTAAGAACCCCAAAGAAACAAAACACAAGTGTTAAACCACCTACTCCAATGTGTCATTATACATCCACGGGTGCAGAAAAGTAACTACAGCAAAAAGTTATACTAGCTGCTACTCCTCTGTCAGGCGTATCTCTCATGAGGAATCTTTAGAAATCATTTAAGAGAACAGAAATCACTCAGGAGAAAACAACTCTAAAAGACTGAGACCTCTATAAGCACTGATAAATGATGCCAATCTTTGCAAAAATACTCTACCACTAAGCTTGCAGAGACAACAGATAGCGTTTATGAGGGAAAGGTCAGTAATTTAAAATCTAATCCTACTGATCTGGCAAACAGTTCTATTTCTGAATACTGTAAAAAAATCGTACGGTAAACCACAGCAATTCAATAGCTTTTGATAAGAAGGCTGGTCACCATTTTACTTCTCTTCACTATCTTTCTTCCTGCTATGCTGACTTTTGTTTGCCGATCAGAAAAGTACAGGATTTCAACCCAGTCTAATGGCATCCCAATAAAATCTAATTTGCTCAGTTCACTCCCTTGCTTTAAATAAAATCTGCATGGAGTTCACTGTATATTTTTAGTCTCTTTAATAAATCATCAGACAAAAGATCCTAAAAAAAATTTTAAATTGTGTTGTTATTAACTCCACTACCACCAGGTGATATAGGCTGAAATTTGGAAGCAGCCATAGCTGACTTGAGGGCAAAACCCAGAAAAGAAGTTGGGAAGGGAAGCGAGCCGGCTAGACAGAAAAATAATACATCAGCTTGTCAGGAGCTTAAACCTTTCAAACACACACCACAAAACAGAACCATGAAAAAAGGGCACCAACAGACCAGTACTACTGTGGAAATCAATAACCAGAAGTAGGACATCCATTTCTCACCCTATGCTGATTTTAGTAGAGCTGTTGCACAAAACAAAACACCCGAAAGAGCATATTTCCCTTCATTTAAGGCTTCTCACACAAACCTGGGAAGTTATTCAAAGACTACTGCCCATTCTTTCCCACTCAGCGGCACAAAGAAGAATATCTGACCAGCAGGACAACAAAGACTAGAAATTAACCCAGGCCAAAAGCAAACTTCAGGAGTCAGAAATAGAAGTCTGTAAACAGGGATGGGTTTTTTTTATTCTAATGATTTTTTTCTCATAAACCCCAAAGCAAAAGATGGTATTTTTGATGTCTGCTATGCAGCAACCAAGGGATGAGACAAGGTAGACAGCAGGCATCGGGCACCTGTCTCTGCAGCACTGATCTCAACAGGAACCCCTTTACTCCATATGTCTGGGGGAAAAAAAAGAAAATTTGAGGTCCTTCAAGCCCATCCATCTTGTGCACTTCTTATGTTGCTGTCAAAGCCCATTTTTGCTTTGAATTACCTAATGATCTGCTTCACAGAAGCCTGGGATAAATTTTCTGGGAAGGCTGCAGTAGTCTAGATGACATGAGGTTTAGCCTTCCTCGCAGAGTCACTCACACTGTTTATTTTCTCTACGTAATTGTTGTATCTGTGGGTGTAACGTAGTTGATACAGACAGCGGGTTTCAGAGAAGACACTGACATTTCTTTTTTCTGCTATCTGGCAGTTAAATGAAGTTGCAGCCTTCCATTTACAGAGTCAAGGGAGATGTTAAGCGCACGGAAAATAAGGGTCTTCATTCCAAGCCAAGCTGCCCATGTCTGACCTGATTCTGAGAGACACGGAATGGAACCAAAACCATCCACAGATCAACACAGCCCTACCAGACTGGTCTAAAAGCAGGACACACACGGAATGGTTTTGTGAGCTAGCCCACTGAAGCCAACAGGCAGCTACAAGCCTGCCCCTAAAGGCTAAGTGCTATATTGTTCATCTATTGAGCAAAAGTATCTTGAAAGGCAAATACACCCAACTAGACAGATGTGTACAGAGAATGATAATTCCACACCATGCTTGATGGCACTGCAGATCATTTACCTCTTTAAAACAATTCCCCAAAACTGTCACTGTTAATGAGCTTAATTACTAACCCCATTCTTAAGGCTTTTCTTTCCTGTTGCCAGGTGGCATGTTTTTAACAGACACCCAGACAGAGAACTTATGCCTGCAGGTGGACCAATACTGAAGTTATAATTTACCATTGCAGATTTAGAGAAAAAAAAAATTCCAACCATCTAGGTCAGGGGGGAAGAAAAAAAAAAAAAAAAAGAAAAGAAAAAAAAGAGTACTACACGTCACTCATAGTTTATTGCTGCCATATTTGCTGTTTTAGAAGATAAAACAAGTAAATTCTCCTGTACTAGTTCTGCGGTGAACTCTCTCCAGAGGTTCACTGGAAAAGAATCCAGACTGGTGATGAGCACTGTGACTTAATTCAAAGGCTTCATAATGGCAGCTGCACCTTGATTTCAGAGCTAAAGTTCCACTGACTGAGAGATCACTACAGGCAAAACCTTAACAAGTGGTATTGTTGGCAAGGAAACATAATATAAGGATTTTATTAAGTAATGCCCTCATTTAAACACACAATCTTTTCATTTTTCATGCTATTATTTTACAAGATCACTCCTCACTTGATGAATAGGACCGTGTAAACACAGGTCTAAGCAGATTTGTATCTACTCAAGTACAGCAATTCTTCAGCTCCTACATCTTTGCAAACCCCAGCATATTCACTTCAGTGACTTCCAGTTAGATCTCACATGCATATTCATAAATACACAGATTAAATTCAGTACAGAATATTAGGTAATGGCAAATCTTACAGACTCAGTTATTTCTCAGAATTCTTAAGGTTAATGACATCAAGCAGACATTTACAGAAATCATATCATTCAGGGGCTTTAAGAACTCATTACTCACAGTTGTAATCCATTTTCCTAATCCAATGATTGGTATTGAGCAATAAAGCATTCTGGTCATCTGCTGCAAAAATGTTTCAGAAATAATTTATTCATGGATATTATAACAACACAAGCAATTGTGCAATTAAATTAAATTATTTTTGGCCTAGTATAACTAGCATAATTTGGGATATTTCCCATTTTTAACAGGTAAATTATAACATCCGTGGTATGAATATGTATCGGAAAGCACTACACACTTCTGCATCTAACACACTACAATGAGGTACAAATGTTTGTATTAATACAAGTAGATCTTCTGAAATACAGCACTGACATTTTATTGTAGAAGATGCTTGGTTTACTTGCAGCTTTTATTCTTAATGCACTGGCCAAATTAGAGTTTATGCTCACAAAACAAGTTTCCTTCTCCATAATTTTATCGAAACACTTTTCCTTGCTACTTGGCATGCTCCCCCCAGGGAATGAGGCTTTGGTAATGCTGCCTATCCCCAGCTCCCCTGACAAATTTGGAATTCACTTGCCAGTTACAACCAATTTGATGGAGAACAGATAACTCACAAATATTCAGGTCCTACAACCTTCCTGAATATTTGAATATCTCTCTGGGTCTGATTAGAACGAAGAAACCTCATTAGCACAGATACTGCTGGAAAAGTTGTAACTTAGCAGTTCTTCTTAGCTTACCAAATGGTCCTTACCCAGACCCACTGGCCCCCACCAGCGGCCAAGGGAGGTCAGAAGGGACAGGTGGTGGTGTTGCACTGGGAGAGGAGAAGGGAAAGGAAGTTGTGCACCTACCAGAGTAAGATACGGATATTGCGAGGGTGGCTTAGAGAAATCCAATGCAGCAGAGTACAGGGGAAGCACACATTATCTGCAACAAAATGGGGAACGTTGTGGCATAAGAACTTAGGGGGACAGTGCCAGATTTGTAGGTAGCCTCATTTCAGAAATTGCTTTGCATGTAGAACAACTTGTTTAGCTACGTGTTTATAAGAAGTAACATGTCAGCTACACTCTAACACACTGGGAATAAACCACAGATAAAAGATACAGAAGAAACAGAACTACTATTAAAACGTTCTTAATGCTTCTTATACGAGTTGAAAGATGACAACATGATTGTCAACAGGTAAAATACGGATGGAGCTTCATAGAATCAGAGAAAGGTTTAAGTTGGAAGGGAGGGACCTTAAAGATCATTGAGTTCGACCCCTTGCCATGGGCAGGGACACCTCCCACTAGCCCAGGTTGCCCAAAGCCTCATCCAGCCTGGCCTTGAACCCCTCCAGGGATGGGGCATCCACAGCTTCTCTGGGCACCCTGGGCCACTGCCTCACCACTGGCAGAGGAAAACATTTCTTCCAATATCATCTAAATCTCCCCTCTTTCAGTTTAAAACCATTCCCCCCCATCCTATCACTCCACCCCTGATCCAGAGCCCCCCATCTCTCCTGTAGCCCCCTTTCAGCACTGGAAGCTGCTCTAAGGTCTCCCCGGAGCCTTCTCTTCTCCAGGCTGAACAACCCCAACTCTCTCAGCCTGTTCTCATACGGGAGGTGCTCCAGCCTCTGACCATCTCCGTGGCCTCCTCTGGACTTGCTCCAACGAGTCCATGTCCTCCTTATGCTGGGGACCCCAGAGCTGGATGCAGCACTGCAGGGGGGGTCTCATGAAAGCAGAGTAGAGGGGAAGAATCTTCTCCCTTGACCTTTTGATCCAGCTTCTTTTGATGCAGCCCAAGTCACAGTTGGTTTCTGGGCTGCAAGTGCCAGCTCATGTTGAACTTCTCATCTACCAGCACCCCCAAGTCCTTCTCCTCAGGGCTGCTCTCAATCCATCCTCTGCCCAGCCTGCATTTGTGCTTGAGATTGCTCCAACCCACGTGGAGGACCTTGCACTTGGCTTTGTTGAACTTCATGAGGCTTGCACGTTAATTTAAGAAGAACTGCTCTTTTAGATTTTGTTTCCATTTCGAAGACTTCTGCTTAGCTTCAGTTTGGAGCACTCTGTTATATTGTTTACATTTTCCAGACTGGCATACCCATCCCTAACAAAAGATCTATTTGCCTAGTTAGCCTTTTACCCCTGCACTGAGGACACAGTTGACACCAGTCTTGTGAAAAATCTACAAGAACAGAACTTCTAAAAAATACATTTCATTACCTACCTCTTCCCACACCAGCTTTAATGACATTCAGAAGTACCAACCGTTTTCAGCTCAAGCCCAACAGGAACAAAAAAAAAATAAAAAAAAAATAAAAGGAAAAAAAAGAAAAAAAAAGAAAGGAAAAAACCCCCACAAAACACCACCACCACTGCTCGTCAAGATTAAGCAGAGGAAGAGAAATGCTGAGCAGCAGCTGTCACAGAGTGGGAGGACAAAGACTGAAATGAGAGAAGAAACTGCCAGTACCTTTTAAGGTATTCCTCTTTAAGAAAATTAATCTCTTCTCTCAAAGCCATTTTTTTCAGTCTTTTAAGCTGCTACAAATAACTGCATGACTATTTATATTTTCATATACGTGTTCTTCCCTAGAAAACCTGGCAAAAGGTTTGCATGAAAAAGAATCTCAACCTTTGCAGACAGAGTAGTTCCATGGATACTTTTGAGAAAGACTCCTGCACAAATACAGCCTTGCATACAAATATGCATACAAAAACAACAGCAGGTTTAGAACACAATACATGTGGCTAAAATGTTCCTTCACAGTCCTTACAACACGTTCAGATGACAGCACTGAAGCCAGTATAGGAGAAACGCTCCTGTTCATAACCTCATTCCTTCCTCTCAGAAAAAAAAAAAAAAAAAAAAGCACAATGGTACTTCATAAGACTTCACTTTGCCATTGTTGCTAACAAAGTTTTTACTAAATAATTCATTATGTTTTATATAATTAATGTTTAAATTAACCTCCACACTAAACCATTCACAATTCAAACGTGGTTAGGTAATTCAGTAAGCATTCCTTTAAAAAATATATATTGTCTACATGCATTAAAATATATATACGCACACAGACAACAAAAATGTTCTGGGAATGCTAAGAACGCAAAACTGAGTGCTGAAGAGAGAAAAAATGCCAGAGTTGATGCTGAAATCTATTGCACCTTTTGCAGGGTCTAACCCCAGACACTCACCCATGGTCCAGGAGGGTTTTGGAGCAGCACATCTCCTGGCAGACAGAAAGCTCAACAATTTGAAGGTTAGCTGGCCCAAGATGTTTGTTTTCAAAGACAAAGCTTTAATCCTCGTCATGTTGAACACCTGAGTCAAAACCTATTATACTGGAATGATTAAAGTCAAAGGGGAATCAGGATGCTGTGACCTTCCAAAAAAGAAGCAGCACAGCTTCAGCAACACACGCTAAGATATAGAAGGTGTTACCAAAGCACAGTTATTTGATATTACCTTAGAAATGATCTGACACCTCGTGCTCAAACCATCAGAAGCTGTTGCCTGTATTTGCACATGCTTGCTTCAGCTCATTTCCAGAAGTAGCTTGCTTACATAAATACATTCTTCTAAAAAAAAATTTTTTTTTTAATTAGCTTTATAGAATAACCAATTCTGTCTCCAACATGTACTCTAGGTTTTCTATTTTCTCTATCGTCTACTGGCCATAAAAAACAAGTACCTTCAACTTCGATTCTGACAATTATTCCATATTTTTAAATTAAATTTCTAGTTAAATTTTCACAAACCAGATGAGAGAGAAATTTTTTTAAAATTAAAATTAAAAAAATAAACCAAGATGAAATACAACACTGGAAGAACATATATTACTGCATTGCTTGAACTCATGATAAGATTTGTCTGATTTAACTGAAGCAGCCCAGGGTTTTTCCACAGAACATAAATAAAATTAAGGTCAAAGAAAAGAAAAAGATTCATCTGCTACCTCTGTAACAGACTATATTCTTAGCATGAATCCAAGAGGGACCAAAAGAGATAATCATAAATTGCAAATAGCTTCTACGTCTCATGGACCAAGTGATAAAGACAAATGAGAACGGTCTTCTGAAAGCATGTACCTGTCCAGACAGGCATCGCTGCTGAATGTTCAAATGAAAAGCAGAAAGAAAAGTAAAACCATTTCCAAGTATTGAAAAACCACATAAAGCTTTTAGATTATATTAATGTTGTTTGCACATTTAAAAAAATGAACACCACAAGAGAGGTACTACGATCACATACTTTATATAGAGTACAGTCCTAAATTTGCATGAAATTAAATGTCTCATCTGGAGAATGATCTGACTAGTCCATTACAATTCGCTTGTTTTGCTTTCCACTGTTTTTTTTTCCATTGCAGAAATGCATGGGGTAGTTACACTGTTTTCTTCAGAAAACAGTATCAAAAATAAATAACTGTAAAAGAGATACCTAATAGCCAACTTGTGTACGTTTTAAAAATAATTAGAGATTTTTCTGTTTACTAGGAAAATTCTACATACCTCAAAATATTCAGCAAAAGCAAAAAGCCAAGAGCAGACACATGAAAAGGCTTGGATTGATTTCAAATGGGATGCAGAGCTTTGGAATATCTTCAGATGCAAAGCAGCAATACCTCTAAGCACATGCCTAAATTATTTATCACAGTTCTATTTTCAAAAAAAAGTTTCCATCAACTGCTTTAAAAGGAAAAAAGAGACTAAGAGTCCTTCAGTACCTCAAACAAAGTGTCCAATAAACCAGAAACATCTAGTCATTCCCAACGCATCTCCGGATGCAAGCTCTATTTATTTCAATAGGCACGATTCCCTTCACCTGCCATTCCCTCACTTTACACTCTCAAGTCTGGTGGTTCTGTTTCATCCTGCCTTTGCACCTCGTACTACCAGGGTCTTTGCTGTGCTCTTGGCCTCGCATGAGCCTACCTCTTCATATTTCTTCATATATATTTACCTGCAGTATTTATTTAATATATAGACTGCATGTGTCACAGGCTCCAATTATGCTTCTCAAAACCAGCACAGTGGGGTTTGTAACATTATTCAAACATGCAAGCACATCTGTTCAAAAAGCAATCCCTTTACAAACTTATATATAATTATTATGAGAATTCTGCAACGAAAGTCTACTCCAGCGATTAACCAAGAAAGACATTACAAAAGACTCTTCTAGGAAGCACGTGAAATCAAATCCAGCTGTGTCAACCAAAAAAAGTTATTTCTCTTTAGGCTAGAGATATTGCTAAAATACAGACCAGGTCATTTCTCTCTCTCTTCGTTCAGTTCCTTTAATATGGATCTTTTATGGATAACCTGAAAATTTTTTACTTAAAATTATTTTGTCTACTCTAGCCCTGACGCACCTGATGCATGTGTGGGCTGCCTCATCTAGTGGAGCTCCACTAAAAAGAAATAATTTAGGCTAAAAGTCAGTAAAAAAGATGTGATTGAAAAAACATGCCATAGCAAACTGTTTACAGCAAATAGCACAGTGGTATATACAGGAAAATAAAGGCTGTGATGCTTTAAAGAGACCTAATTTTAAAATTCATATAAAAATAACCAATTTAATAATACAGGTACCTTTTTTTTTCTTTAACCTCTGATCAGTTTACTGGTCACAGTAGGACACTGCCACCTGATGTCAATGACACCTAGCCATATGCAGCATGTATTACTTCTCAAAATCTAATATCACGTATCTCAGAACCAGGGGATGCTTTGGGGAGGCCACGGGGTTAATGGGATCTTTTAAGAAGAAGATACTGACTCAGCTTGTATTTAGGACTGCCACTTTCACACAGCTTTGGAAACATTTTCTCTAGACAGCTAGCAGGGCACATTACTCGGCCTCTTGAGGACTGCTGTTAAACATTTCTCTCTAGAGAAATCTACCGATGACAATTCTTAGTCATAACATCACAGGTTACAGGCATCTGGTTACAGGCATTTCTACATTGATCCTAAAATCCAGTTCTGCTGGGGTTTATGCACACACATCCCAGTAAAGGGCGCGAGGCGATCTCACCGCACACCACGCTTGCTGGTTCCCCCGCAGAGAACGGCATGCAGCACGAAACACCGTGCTTGAATTTTGTCAAGCTCTGTTTTATGAGATTTATTACAGCAACTCCACTAACTCCCGACAACATGCAGTTAAAAATATTCTGCAGCATCATACTGGACTACTTGCCCTCGATTAGAAACATTTGCTGGAACGAGGCTATTTTGTTTGAGTTGCAACCAAGTACATTGCCTTGTGCCACCGTGAACGATTCATGTACACAGATTTTAATAAAAAATTTAATATCTTGTGCATAAGAGACTATTTCATGTTTTAGACCAAATACTATTTTAGTCTGAATGCTAGGCAGCACCACGCTTTCCATCTTTTGACTATTCAAATACCAAATCCTTATGAAACTACCACAAAAAACGTATTTGAGAAGTACCAGTTTTTAAGAGATTTATATATTGGTCATGTGTAATGGCGGCTAAGCCACTAACAATAAGATTGTATTTTATCTAATATTAAATTGATTATTTTTATCAGTCTTTTTTAATTGTAAGCAATATGCTTATCAGATCTGAATATGTAAAAATCACTTGTTGCAATTGACAGATGAGAAGAAGGATAGAATCTAATCATGGCCAAAATAACAGGTATTTTCATAAAGATTGAAAAGCATCCAGGAGTTCAGCAGTGAGAGAACTATTACAATCTACAGGAGAAGAGTCAAAATATTATTTTGAAAAACTGCATTAAATTATGCTTTTGTATTTCTTTCTCTGCAGGCAGATGTACTACCAAAAAATACCAAAGCTATTGTGCCAGGTTTGTTTTTTTTTTTTTCACATCAGGCTTTGCAAGAATTGTCAAACTCTAGTAACTATTTGCAGAAACCACTAATAGTTTTCACTTAATGTTTTTTAAACAGATGTGACTGTACCTGAACTCCCTGATGTGCTCCCACCCTGAAGAGCACATGCCTACCAACAATCTATCATCTAGGGACAAGTACTCGTGCATTTGTGATATTTCCAAAATGCAAGACAATATTTCACTTGCAAAATGCCTTCATCCAGCTCTTGGACCACTCTCTTGATTCTACCGATCAAACCATCCCTCCTATATGTCATTGTCACTGCATCATACTCAAGGGCATCCTGAAAAGGTAGAGCAGCACTAATGCAGCAACATTCACACCATCGTCACAAATATTCCAAACAAATACACAGGCTAGTTTGAAAACTAGTGATTTTCACTGGTTTCAGATGAAACTGTATGCATTTAGAAACTGACAGGATCCTATTATCCTATTTTTTTATTGCCTTGTGATAAAATGCCTGGTCCTGAGCTCCCATTTGTGAAGGAAGGCTGAAGAAACAGAACCAGCCTTCATTTCCTCTTGCTGTTGATGGCTACTTTGCCTTTCAGCTGCAGAAGAAATTCAGCAAGCCCAGCTCACACCTTCTGTACCGCTGGGCTTTCGAGATGCTGCAGCACCGGCCTGCGGACGGCATCTCTCCTGCTGGGCCCGCACCTCCCTTCGGCAGTACTCACAGAACAGACTGCGGACAGCTTTACTGCCAGCAAGACCTTCCCTGGAGATGCAGCTTGCAGGAGTCAGAGCGTCCTTGTGGTGCTCGTGCTCACACGGGTTGGCGCAGCAGTTTAAACAGACAGCAAAGAAGTCCCAGGACCGACGGCCACGTTTCTAACAGAGGGTCTCTGCCGCCAGGGCTGCTGCAGAGCTTAGTCCTCAACAGAACAAAGTTATCTTCGCTAGCACAACTCAAAAAGTCAGTGTGCATCATGGATTTCTTAACCGTGTGTTCTGCCCACAATACTCATTAATCTACAATGCTTCTGAGCCGCTGAACTAGCAAGCTCTACTCTAGTGTTACTACACATTGCAAACAATTCAAATATTGGGAAAAGTTCTATTTGGCTATTACCATAAAAATCCCAGTGTGGTAATAATATTACAATTTTACTAAAACTATCAATATTAGTGATTTTAATGTGAAAAGAAATCTTACATGTAAGATTTCTTTTTTTACTGTGGGAGAGGAATTCCTGTGTATATACAACATAAATAAATGGGTTAATACAAAACCAGAAAAAAACCTGCAGAAATCTGTTTCACTACTCTTGTTCTTCTATCTTGTCTTCAAGATATTAGAAAAAAAGCAATGCTCTTGGTAATCTAAAATATGATTTACTTGGAAAGTAAGTATTTTTGAAAACCACTCTTAACTACTTCCAGCCGCTGAAGTCATTGGACAGGTCAGTTCTTCAACCTGGACATAACAATCCAACAGACATGGAAGAAAGAACTGCATTTAAGTTTACTTCTGCAGAATGGCTTTTGATCATGGTTTCTAGACTGAACATAGGGTGGACTCGAAATTCTATTTCAGCTTTGTGAACATTATTTGAAAGATTTAACAAGAATTCTTAAACCTTATTACCACCTACTTTTTTAAAAGTTTCTTTCTTGTCTAATAAGACAATTGTTGAAGTGTGTTTCCAATCACAAAGTAACGAATTTGGGGTGTTTGAACACTCCCAGTTCTAAGAATAAGTTACGCTGTAGAAGCACCTCTCCCATCTATGCGTAAGAATTTGTTGAAAATGCAGACCAGCTGTGTCATACTTGCACCACCAGAGTTTCTGCATGAACTTTCCCTTGGGAAATATCTCGATTTCAGATCATCTACTCCCTCCTTTTCAACTATACATAAGGGGTTTATGAAAAGGATTTTTCAGACATGCCATCGGCCAGGTAGCTTCGGAGAGAAATACTAGGTTCTCAAAAAACATTTTTACACTACTACTTGGACGCTGACAAAGGTAATCACTTTCTCTTGCCAACTCTCAGATTATTATGCAATATACTCAAGCTTTTACATTTATTCAGTATGCACAACTGTGGTTCAATTTGGCACATTTTTGGTTTTCAAATATGAATAAGAATGCTTCAAAGAATAAAACTGAGTTGGGAAATATTTATATGAGAAGCTGGGTATGGATTAAAATTACTTGGCTTCAAAAGTAAAATTAGATGATGTTTAATTTAGTTTATTTATGAAGTTGCATTTGTTCAATTTAAATATGTAATCTCCTTTGAGAGACTTCAGCTTTGCAAAATGATAATCTGTTCCTATATTTCTATTAGTTGTGATTTATTCTGATTCATTCCTTTGTTCAAAAATGCTAATGAAAGCAGATGATGCTGAAGATCAACAAGCAACAGCAACCGATACCACCATCGGTCTGAAAAAAGAGGAAAGACTGTGTGACACAGTCAAGCAAGAAATCTGAGCCTAAGATTGCTACGGAGACGCTGGTTACGGAGAAAACGAAGCACAGGGACCCAGCTGCCAGGCTGAACTAGCGTGACCTCAATTCTCAATAACTCAACTTAAAAAGTCTTGCAAAGACACTCAGCAAATTACATTTCTCCTATGGGTATATATTTAAGAGAGATGAAGAGCTAAAATCAACCTTGCTGGGCTTTGATGAGGAGGCTCAAGGGAGACAAGTCACTGCTGAAGGCTTTAGGGACATGTGGATTGTATGGATACATGAAGGTCAGATTGACAGCAGCTGCACCACAGAATCACAGAATGTCAGAGATTG
>NW_010125546.1:0-3650 GCF_000699245.1 Pterocles gutturalis | reverse complement strand
TAAATCCTTACCAGCTCCCCAAAAGTGGGCGAGGGCCCCCAGCTGATGGTGCTCTCGTCCGCTGCCACAATGATGCTGCTCTTCCTGCGGTGGGGTGCAAGGAAGGCAGGGTGACCCCACAACCCCACCATGGCACCCCAAAAAACTGGGAATTTTTTTTTTTTTTCAGGGTTCGGGGTGGGGGGAGCTAGGACTTACCCACAAGCCAAGCTGCGGATCTTCCACCCGCAGAGATCCTGCACGGCTTTGGGGTACATGGTGGACTCACGGGAGGTGTTGGTGGCACCCCAAAAAAACAACCCGCCTGCAAAACCCAACAGCACCCGTCAAGCTCCAGCACCTCCCAAAAAAACCCCAAATAATGAATTATTTGCTTTAAATCCCCGACCTGTCTCACTGACGGCGAAGGAGCACGTGTAGCCGGCGTAGATCTGCGCCGCCCCGCGCCCTGGGAAGTCAAAGAGCTTCACCAGCCGCGGAACCATCTCGTCCTTCTGCTCCGCGTGGCCCAGCCGCCCGTAGCCCCCGAAACCCCAGGAGAAAACGCGCTTCTGTGAGTCCAGGACCAGCTGGGGAGGGAGAAATAGCCACCCTGACTGTGAGCGGCTGAAACCCGACCGGCTCGGCGCAGGGGAAGATGCTGCAGCCTCAGTGAATGGCATCGGTCGCAGTGAGTGTTGCAAATGCTGAATGCACGCTGCAAATCTGTCCTTAAATGCACCCTGCAAATCTTTAGCTTTAAATGCACCCTGCAAACCTCAATCCTTAAATTCATGCTGCAAGTATCAGTCTTAAATGCACACTACAAATCTTTACCCTTAAACGTATGCTGCAAATCTCAATCCTTAAATGCACCCTGCAAATCTTTAAATGCATGCTGCAAATCTCAGTCCTTAAATGCACCCTGCAAATCTTTAAATGCACGCTGCAAATCTCAGTCCTTAAATGCACGCTGCAAATATTTATTCTTAAATGCACCCTGCAAAACTTCATCCTAAAGTGCATGCTGCAAACCTCAGTCCTTAAATACACACTGCAAGTATTTATCCTTAAACACGCACTGCAAATATTTATCCCGATACGCACGCTGCAAATCTCTATCCTAAAATGCATGCTGCAAACCTCAATCCTTAAATGCACCCTAAAAATCTTTAAACAGACACTGCAGGTATGCATCCTTAAACATATGCTGCAAATCTGTATTCTAAAATGCACGATACAAACCTTGATCCTTAAATATGCGCCGCAAATATTTATATGCATGCTGCAAATCTCTATCCATAAGTGCACACCGTAAATTTTGAGTTTTATGCATGCTGCAAAACTTTACCCTTAAATGTATGCTCCAAGTGTACATCCTTACATGCACACTGCAAAACTTTATCCCTGCATGCATGCTGCGAGTATTTATCCTAAAATGCATGCTGCAACCCTCTAGCCTTAAACGCATGCTGCAAGCCTCTATCCTTGCATTTAAGGATAAACGTTTGCACGAGCATCTAAGGATGAATGTTTACAGCATGCATTTATGGATAAATATCTGCAGGGTGCATGCATGTTGCAAATATTCATCCTTAAATGCTCCTGCAAACATTTATCGTTCCATGCACCCTGCAAACATTTATCCTTAAATGCATGTTGCAAATATTCATTCTTCAATACTCCTGCAAACATTTATCATTGCATGCACCCTGCAAACTTGTAGCCTTACATGCACGCTGCAAATATTAATCCTGAAATGCTCCTGCAAGCATTTATCCTTCCTGCATGCTGAAAATCTTCCCCAATTAATGCCCATTGCAGGTGTTTATAATTAAACGCAACCCTGCCCCGTACCGTGTGGTTGGCGCCGCACGCCACGTCCCGCACCACCACGTTGGGCACGGGCAGGATCTGTCCGTCTTTGGTCTTCTCGATGAAGATGGCCACGCGCCGCGGCACCAGCTCGCAGTCGTACTCTATCCGCTGCGCCCGGGCGATGAATTTCCCGTCCGAATTATGCCCTGTGGACGAACACCGGGATAAAAACCAGGGGCGTCCCCCCCCTGCACCCCATTATTTCCCCACCAGCTGCAAAAATCCCCCCTCCTCTTACAAACCCCTTTTTTTTCCCATCATTTTTGCAGGAGTTAAAGCAGAGGGATGCTTTGCTTGCCCAGCTGGGGAAACTGAGGCAAGAAAATTATTTTTTCCCCTCTTTCAATTCCCATAATAAGTCAAAATTTAAGCAAAGCACCCCAAAATCACACCGCACCCAGCTGTCCAAATCCCTCCTCCTCTTGCAAACCCCTTTTCTTTTTTTTCACAATTTTTGCAGGAGGTAAAGCAGAGGGATGCTTTGCTTGCCCAGCTGGGGAAACTGAGGCAGGGAAATTATTATTTTCCCCTTCTCTTAACCCCATAATAATTGAAAATTTAAGCAAAGCACCCCGAAATCACACCGTACCCAGCTGCCCGTACTCGGGGCACCCGAAGGAGTAGAGGTTTCCTTTGCAATCCATGATCATGCTGAACTCGGCCCCGCACGCCAGCTTGGTGATGGGCTGCCCGTTGTACATGATCTGCGGGAGAAGCACAAAAAGGGGTTAAAAAAAATCCCCAAAAAACGAGGAAAAAAAGGCAAAACCTGGAATTTCCCAGGGGATCCCCCAAAATCCTCAAATCTGGGGCTTTATTTGCAATGCAATTCTTGCTTTTTTTTTTTTTCCTTTTTTTTTTTCTTTTTATCTGACTCCGTCCCCAAGAGATTTTGTGTCCTAAAGGGGTTTAGGCTCTGCTAGGAGCTTTTAAATTTTTTTTTTCTATGAGAAACCCCCAGATTTGACGGGTTTTTCCCCCAAACCCCAAAGGAAGGAGCGGTGATACCTGCGTTGGGCTGGGCACGGCGTCCGTCTGGTTCCCCAGCCCCAGCTGCCCCATTTTGTTCTCCCCGAAGGCGAACACTGAGCCGCTCTCTGCAGCCCAAGAAAAAAAAAAAAAAGAGGAAAAAAATAAAGAGAAAAAAAAAGGAAAAAATAAAGAATAAAAAAAGAAAAAATAAAGACAAAAAAGGCAAAAAAGAAGAAAAAATCCCCAGAAAAACAGAAGAAAAGAGAAAAAATGGAAGAAAGAAGAAAAATAGAATAAAAAAGAAAAAAGGGAAAAAAGAAAGAAGAGAAAGAAAAAAGAAGAAACATAAAGAAAAAGAAAGAAGACAGATAAAGAAAGGAAGAAGAAAAAAGAAAGAAAAGAGAAAAGCGAAAAATTAGAAAGAAGAAAAAACAAAAGTAAAAATGAGGGAAAAACGAAGAAAGAAAATGGAGAAAAAAGGAGGAAGAAGAAAGGAAAAGGAAAAAATATAGAGAAAAAAGAAATAAAAGCAAGGAAAAAAGAGAGAAAAAAGCAAAAAGAAAAGAAATAAGGAAAAAAAGAGAAAAGAGAGAAGAAAAAGGAAAAAAGGAAAGAAAAGGAAAAAAGAAAAAAGGAAAAAAGGAAAAAAGAAGGAAAAAATAAAAAAAGGAAAAAGAAAAAAAAGAAGGAAAAAAGGAAAAAAAGAAGGAAATTGTCATTTTGGGGCAAAATCAGCCAATGTCAGGCACTTTCTCCAAAATCAGCGCTTTCCCCTCCGGTACCTGTGAGCGCCAGCGTGTGGTTCCGCCCGCAGGCTGCCG
>NW_010125545.1:19348-60929 GCF_000699245.1 Pterocles gutturalis | reverse complement strand
TTATATATATATATATATATAAAAATATAGACTTGTGAGGAATTGTGTAGTTTAGCAGTCTTAACTGGGAAAACACTTGTTTCTTTTTCTGCCTAAATTGAGACTAAACAAGGAAACTACTTCCCACTTTTAAGTTTCTTACAGTGTGTATTTCACCATGTGAAGTCTTGCAGACTATGTATTAGACAATAAGTAATTTCAGTTGGCTGTGTTAAGCTCTAACATTATCCTAGTCTGTGAATAAATTCTCGTTTTAATATTGATAAAATAAACATGCTAATTGCATCACGTCTTTTTTGTTGGTGTTAAGTCCAACCAGAATGACTTAATGTCCAAATATTACCTGCTTTAACTGTGCAAGTGAAAGTTTTCCACATTTTCTGAGAAAAGGAGCAGCTCTTTCAAGTTTTTTCTTCTTCTCTCTTGTTCCTATACAGAATTGGTCAAGGCTGTTTTCTGTCATTTAAATAAATCTCTTTCATACCTTGTTAGTTTCTCACAAAGCTGTGATACAGGTATGATTTCTGAATTGAGGGCATGCGTTTATGTGAAAAGACCAAACCCAAGAACTTCCATTTTATAAGCAGATCTGAAAATGGCAGTGCTCTGTACAATTGTCATGTTGCAACAAAGTTCACTATTTAGTAGAGATGCAAATAATCAGTGTGTAGGTTTTATATTCAGGCTACTTACTGAGTAGAAATTCTTCCTAAATAATGAACCTACCATGAGTGCTTTGCTTTGAGAGATGATGAATGATGAGTCTGTTATCTCTTTGAATTAAGCAAATAAGTGAAGAGTGGTGATATTCTTTGAAATAGGTTGTATCACTAGGATAGGCAGCACCCTGGCAGTGTAAAGTCCAGTGGGCAGTGTCCACTTATCTTCTCCCATGCTGTGATCTTTGGATGTGGATATGTGAATTCAGACATCCTGCTGTAGCTCTGTGGAGGGTAGAGCTGGTTTGATAGAGCAGCGGTATAACTTGTTTGTTGTGCAAACAATTTATTTTCTTTCCCTCCCTCTTCCTGCTCTTTCATATATTGGGTGTGATTTAGTATTTTTTCTTTTTCTTTCCCTGCTATTCAGCAATGAAGAGAGAGCGACAGGACATTTTCTTATTTGCTACTGATATCCCCTTTTTTGGAGGAGGAACATTCCCAGCCCTGCTCCATGACTGCTCCTGAGCCCGTGAGCCTCATCTGGCAAGGCCACATGTGAGCTGTGGCTTGGAACACTCAGCTGCAGGGTGGCTCGACCTGTGCCCACTGTCTGCCTTAATTAGAATATTTTAATTTTGATGGAGTTTCTTTTTAGTGGGGGGAGATTCTTACCAAGACAGCAGAGATCCCTGGTGGCTTTTTGCAGAGGCCGGTGAAGCCATTAAATGTTGAGTGTAGCACTTTTCCTTATCTCCTTTAAGCTGATTGCTTAAACTATCATTTGCCTGTATGTCTGCTCTGTCTCCCTTCGCTCCCCTCCTCTCATAGAATATTTCACAGTTGGCTTTTCTCTGTTGGATGAACTCTCATGAAACTTGTGAAATAGGGACTCAAATCCTTGTTTTTAGGTGTGAAAATGGGAGAGCCTTTGGGGATTCAAAACATTTGCCCCAATACTCAAAGTTTGTTGCAAACAGTAGGCACTGGGAGGGGAAAATTTTTTTTAACTGATTGATTTTGGTAGTTAATAAATGGTGCTTAATATATTTGAGGAGGTCAGTCTATGAGGAAATAATCTGCACAACAAATATTTTTATAGTATTCTTAAATTTAGAAATGGAAGCTAGCTGAGGTTACTCACTGCCTTTACTTCTTTTTCCTCTTGAATTATCTGAGCCGTCCCCTCTTTTGTTGGTATTGTTTACAATTGCTTTTTTCCTGTGTAGCATATTGATGTTCTATTTGCATTATAAATTTATGCTATGGTAAAACCTTTCTGATGCATCATTTCTGTCTTGAAAAAGTAAAGATGTTTACAAAGTATGGGTAAAATCAGGAAAGAGTTCAAGCATTTGCGTGTATATTAGCAAAAATAGACTGAAGTAGATGACTGCATTTCCCAGAGGGAAGTGGGAATAAAAAAATTGAGTGCTGTGAAACAACAGGAAGTGGTTTTTGTTTGCTGCTATTGAAATTTACTGGCAGATATTCTCATTTTACAGTTTGTGTGCTTGGATTTTGATGTATTTTCACGTTAAACACCGAACATATTCTGATTTGTAATTTGATAATAAAATATATTTTTAGAAAAAAGTTGAGCTGTTTCAGCAAGGATTTTACTTTATGAATATGGTTATGGCCAGGAAAAGGGACCTTGATTTTTTCCCCCAACATGTTATGGTGTTATATATTGATAGAAGTATTTCTTCTAGAATTTCATCTTACTTTAACAGAGAGAAGTGGATCATCTGATAACACTTCCAGCATGATAATAATCTGGAAAGTTGTCAGACAAAGCCAAGAAGATATGGTCTTTCTTAAATAAAAAATACTATAGATAAAAAATACTATAAATAAAAAATACAATTAATCAAAAGTTTGTTTCAGAAAGCATATTTTTCCGTGTTAACAACTGTCAGTTTCTTCAGCATTTGTGTAATTCCAGGAGTGGAGAATTTTCCCAGCTGTTTCAGTAAGCTGAGTGCTGGAAGCTTTCTAGTCGGAGAAGATATTCTGAAGAACCTCTGTGGCTTTACTTTGGCTTTCAGTAGCTGCTGAAAGTGGGCAAGCTGAAGCACAAGTGCTTTCTTGGAGGATAACCCTCAAAGCTAATTTTGTTTCTTTTGCTTTCAGGATTTCCAAGGCATCTTACTGTTTACTGAAATAGAAAATTATTTCTCAATTTAAGGCAGATAGAGCTTTTAAGTAATACCAAAATCTTCTGCAAGGTGTTCAGAAAAGATCTTTTTTTTGCAAGCTACAGTGCAAATGAATGGTTAGGCTGCAAGGAAGACAGGGTAATGTTTAAAGTGTACAAATTTCTCTTTATTGCATGTGCACTAACCTCATTAACAGGACAAGACTGTCAAGACTAGGGCAGCACTAAATGACTTGTGGGAGCTACCAAATATAGATCCCATCCAGGCCTAGGGAGCTCTCCCTCCAGAAAACAGTTCTCTGAACAGTGCCGCCTGCTTTCCTGGAGGAGTTTTGGGTCACGTTCCAAGTCCTGGTGTGTATCTGGGAACACAGCTTTTCTCCCACTTTTCCTTTTGGGAGTCTTAGAAAACAGCAAACTTTATGTGCTAGTTCGTTAAGTGGTGCAATAGTCTGTCTGCATTGCAGAGCTCATACAGGTGAGATGGAGAACGAAGTTCTTTTGTTTCTGTGGTCTTGTACGTAAAGTGAAAGCACTCATAGGAAACAAACAGCCAGATAGTTGACCAGCCCTGTGCAATCCAACAGCAGTTTGTGGTGATGAAAATATGTCCTTGAGGGCAAAATATGAATTCCGTACAGTTCCAGGGGGACAAGATGTGACCACTTTGTCTACTTCCGACAGTGTCACCTGCTTTGCTTGAAAAGTGTGTTCTGTGAAATTTCAAACTCAGTAACCTCTGCGTCTGCACAGATGGTAGTGGAAGGTCTTCGAGAGATGAACCAGGGAGTGGGAGACTGGGTGCAGGGCTGATGACAAAACGTGTGCTCTGGAGTATGCTTCTGTTTCTGTCCTATATGTGAACATAACCTGTAGTGCTAATGAACTTGGAGTCATTCTCCTGGAGTCAGCCACGGATAGGTTATAAATGCAGAAACAGGCACTTTAGTTTGTGCTAGGAGGCAAGCATGCAGCTTTGGTTTCAGAGCTCAATGAGTTTATGGTATTATTCAAAGTGACTTTTGTGTCTCAAAAGCCATTGGGAGATACTCCAAGCTGGTTCTAAAGGAACAGAACTGATTTTTGAGGTAGCTAGGATTTATGATGCACTTTTTTTTGTACTTTTGTGCTTGAGTAGGTAGGGAGGGAGACAGTTTTCTTTTGGCCTGACTAAATTAATGCAAACTTAAACACACTAACAAAACCTTGTTTTTACAAGCAATTATTTTTCAAAGGCAATTGTTATAATGAAGGATTTGCAGAAAATCAGTAATATGATTATTGTTACCTCTGGAGCCCTGACAGTTTCATCGCCACTTCCAGCAGAGCTACTGCATTTGCTAACTAAGAAAATTTGCTTTGGCTAAGTGGCTAGCAGAGGTTCCAGCTGTCTCTGTTGCCATTTTTTCCTCCTTTTAACATCTTTTGTTAAGGCTGTTATGATGATGTTAGATGGGGGTCAACTGACTGTTCTCCCTAGATATCATTTGGACTATCACTTTTTAAATTATGTTGGAGAGTTAGTCATATGGATGGCTTGTCAGTGAATAGGTTGTGAACTGTAGATTTGTTTCACGTCAGAAGAGGATCATTGGAACACTTAATCTGTTCTCTTTCCATGATCAGTCTCTAGAACTTCTTCCAAGAATGTGTTTTTAGCATCATTAGTTTGACCGCTTTTAAGAGTCTTTAATGAGAAGCAGTTACTTATTCAGGTTGCACATGGACTCTTTAGAATAATAACAGGTCTTTTATTGTACCTGATATTTTTATGGTCCTTGTTATCCCCTGTCTTGGTAGCTGGGCAGGCGTGTGATGAAAAGTTCTGGGACTATGGGGAAAAATATTTTCCACGTGAAGGTATGTGAAATTCAGATGCAAGCCACCTCTTAGTCTTACATTTGATTGTCCAAATAGATAAAACAAAAATTTATTTACAGATGCTTTTCAGACTCAAAATTGTTCTTTTTAACTTTTTCTGACTTTGTTCACAAGGTGCAGGCATGTGAGCTGGGCACAGCAACATTGTTATACTGCTTTGCTGAGTGCTATATGAAACGGCATTGCTCCTTACTTAATGTTGCCTTGTTAAGCATTCAGGGCTCATGTTTACTTTCCTGGCAGTAGCTTTACACTGAGAGCTCATAGTCAGTTGTTTTTCTGTTGTTACAACAGAGTTATTACAGTGCTCTGAAATCCACGGCGCTATCTTTGACCTGGTGAGTGAGTGTGAGTGAAACTTTTGTTCCTGTGTGTGTGACCTGTGCTTTCACTGAATTCAGCATCAGTGTGTACAACCAACAAGATGTATCATCTGCTACTGTGCCAGTTCTGTCAAGTTCTGCATGAGTGATTTTATTAGTTCTCTCCAAGGAAGACTGTCCAGTGGTTGACTGTGAGCAGAACACTTCAGGATTGCACTGACCCTGCTGCTGTCTGTCTGCTTTCCTCCTTTCCCTGATTTTTTTTTTTTTTTAAGTCTTCCTGTCATGGACTACACGCATCTATTTTAGTAATGCTTATGCTTGCTTTTGTTGGACTGTGTCATAGGCTGTGTTTTTGTAGCACACGTGTTTCATGGTCAATACGAGTTCAAAGAGTTCTTGGCTTCTCATTCCCATCTTGGTGCTGCAGGCAGATAGATACCTGCCCTTTCAGCTGTTTGTGGGGCTGTGCTGAAAGCCAGGTCAAATCAGATCCAGGGATGTTTCACTCTAAAAAATGCTTTTGCAGCACTGAATGTCAGAAACTTGTAAAAGGTATGGCGTAAATAAGGGGTCAAGCAGTAGGGAAAAGCCTGACAGAGGGCATGAGAGCTCTTTAAGGCTGAAGTGCTGTAAAAGCTGCTATGTTACTGAGTTGGGCCTTGAGGGTATAAATAATCACTTTAGGAATGGTTTGATTTGTGTGCTTAGTGCACTTATAGCTTGATCATGTGTTTGCTCCTTGTCTGCCCCACTAGCAGGTTAGTATGAAGTGGAGAAGAAATGCTTGGTTGCTGCAGCAGTGTGGTTCAGTGACAGAAATCTTGACAAGTGGCTCAAACTAGATCGTCAAGAGCTCATCTGTGCCAAAGTCAGGTATCTTGCAGAAACATATTCTAAGGTTCCTTGTTGCTGCAATCAAATAAATGTATAGTCTTATGGAGGAAGAAGTTAGACTTGGTTTATGAGACTTAAATTTATTGAAAACATGGTGAGTGGTATAAATTATGTTGCTGCTATTTAATTTGTTACTGACTGGACCCAGCTGTTTCTAGTATTTTTTTCAGAATCTAATAGGGAGCCAGAATAGATAAGAATAACAAAGCTGATATTGAAATTAGAAAGATTGTAGGAATTTCAGAGAAGGTCACCTCTTTCAGGTTCTATCTATGGAGTTTCAAATAGAACCAGGGCTGAGAATCATCCTATGGTCATTACTTGATGCAGTTATCCTGTGATGGAATACTTCTCCTACACTTCTTAGCCCTTTGAGGCTGGCTGCAAGTGAGGTGAAAGATGACTGTGCTGTTTGGGGAAAATGACGCTGCACTGAGCAGAGCCTGGATTCCTAACCTGTCAGGGATCCATAAAATTCAAATGGTCTGAGTTTTAATTGTAAATCTTTTTTTTGGTAGATACTCCAGAAATGAGTCTTGCTGCTAGTACAAATTCAGTAATTCTTGATCATGAGTAAAATGAGAAGATAAAAAATTTGAACTGAAATTTCTAATTCCTCAATTATTTTTAGTTTATTCTCTCACTTGGAAACTAATCTGTGGATGAGTTTGACTTCACGTTGCATTTTCCAAATTAACCTTACAAGGTTTAATGATTAAATTAGCACATGTATGGAAAGAAACTTTAAGAACATGATCTAAACCAACACTTTTTATGAAGCAGGTGGAAGATTATTTGTGTCTTGAAAGCACAAATGGACAGTTCTGAGTAATGCTGAAAAAGTTACAGTGGAAAATATGCTTTTAGCTCCAAATCTACAAGTCACATTAGAAAGACAGGTTTCAACTAGAATGACAACTATTTTAAACATCTGAATAAACATGCTTTTTTTTTTCTTGAGGGGAAAACTAGGGAAACAAACTTTTGCTTCAGGATTTTCTTTCTTATGACCAACTAGTTTTGTTCTTCTGATGGCTTATGGAATAAATTCAATTTTCAAAATGCTTGAGAAAATAGAGTTCCTGGACCATCTGGTGCTTCTCTGTGTACATACCTGCCTGCATCCAGGCACAGTCAGGGTCGCTGTGCTGCAACTGCAGGGTGAGGGAGATCAGCTTGAGTTCCCGGTCTGGGAAGCTGAAGGGTGAGCGCGTGCTAACCAGAGGGCTGAGAGGTGCTGTTTTTAGTGTTCGTGGGTGTTTTCCAACTTAAGATTGGATTAATTTTTAAATTATTATTTATTTACTTTAAGCTGCAGGCATTTTCTGCTCCTCTTGTGATGCTCCCAAAGCATCTTTGGAGGTATTTTACTGTGGGTAGTATGGTGATGAAGTCTGTAATCCCCTTCAGGACAGAAATACTTGAGGCTTTGGTAAACTTCTGCGAAAGGATTACTGAAGATTGCCTAAGATGTTATTGCCTTCAGCTGTCTTGCTCTGTGAGTAAACTGGAAGAAGGATGTGTGTGTGCTTGTATCTTATCCTGTCTGTTGAATAACCAGATATGATTTTAAACCATGAGATACTTCACTGCAGCGACTGAGGTAAAAGTATATGTTTTGTGTTGTGGAGGAAATGGTGATGTCTAGCAGAGTCATGGGACCATGCACTTTTTAGAGAGCCCAGATCTATTCAACAGCTGCAGCAAGATTGCCAGTCTGGGCCTCTGTCTTGATAAGGAAAAGTCTACTTTTCTAGCATGCTTCACTAGCAAAGAGTAGCTGAATCCTTTTCTCTTGTGTTATCATGCTCTTTCTGTTTTGGTTGAGCAGCTCTATGCCTCTAGTGTGACACATCCTGGGAGTCAAGCACTGTTGTGGTCCTCTGAGGAGCTGGGAGCAGGTGTTGCTTGCCCTGTCAGGCTTCTTGGTGTGATTCTGGACAGCTTTTCCTGCATCCACAGTATTTCCCTGTAGGGATTTTTTGTCTGGGAGACCCCTGGAAACTACTACAAATGTACTTCTGGAACAAACTTTGAGGTTTTTTTACTGGCCAAAATGGGATCTGAAACACTGCAAGAGAAATGGGCTCTTCATTGGACTGATAAGCTACAAAAACATAAGATGTACTGTGTAGATAAAAAGCCTCCTGACTAGCGTGAGATTGAGGAAGTTAGTTTAGCTGCAGTGCCTTTTTATCTGGACTTTGTTCTAGAAGCAGAATTTCACCTTGCACAAATACTGGAAGTTGACTAAAGGTATTGCAGTGTTACAGTACAAAGTTCCTTTTGCTTTGATATTCTTTATTGGATTGAAGTGACTGTCTTGCGATAACCTTGTAGGGTGGAAAAGATGAGCTTTCCTTGTGAAACACCCAATAAGCCTAAATTAAAAACTTAAAGCGTTTTACATCAAGCTGTCCAGGAAGAATTTGGTTAACAGTAGTGCTAAAACACAAAGCTGATAATTTACTGAAATTAAGTTCTATCTGTGCTACAACTAATCTAGACAGGTTATAGGTATTGTGTGTTAGTGACTTGATACACACTTGTTATTACAGAAAACCAAACGTTTGTCATGAACTTTTCAAATTGGTGGGTAAAATTTGGTTTGTTCCCTCAGCCCAAATGCTTTAGGTCAACAGGGTGGAGGGGTGGGTTGGGGAGGCACTTCCAAATGCATGACTTAAACCCTCTGATTGCTTTGAGACTTTTGTTAAACATTTGTGCTGATTCTGAGAGGGGGAGAAAACAAGGTCCTCATTTGAATTGGTGTAAGTTTATTGTCTAAACACACAAACTACTAGTTTATTCTTTCAGTGTAAAATAAATCAAAATAGTCAAAGTTTAAATGCAATACTCCTATCTTGAGTATTATCTAGAATGCTTTAATACACTTTATTTACAACTTTACCAGACTCAACGAAGTAGGTGTGTGCTTGTAAATTGTCAGACTTCTGTCAAAATGGTTTCACTCTAACTGCTAACTTCAGACTGTACAGTTCAGATAGACTAGTAGCATGAGGGCTGTCTGCAGTTCTGCTGGAGATGATAAATTAGTCCACTTTGTTTATATATGTGTGTATATGTATATAAGCTTGTATATGGTTTGTAATAACCATGTATTTCCTTAAGGGTAGGGAACTGAATTAAATAAATCTCGGTGTAGTTTCTGGTAGAGTCACATTGGCCCCTAAGGATTGCTAAAACCTTGGCACTAGGCTCCTTCCTTTCCTCTAGAAAGAAAAGGAAAGCTTTTTTGACTTAGTGCGGAAGCTGCTTTTAAGCTTCTGCATTTAAACATGAAACTGTGTTGCCTTTAGTTGGGTGTGCTAGGCGCCAGGTGTGAAAGCTTTCTAGTATTTCCTGCATTGGCTAGCTAGCTGCAGAGTTGAAAAGGTGAGCTTAGTGTTCCTTCCAGTATTTTAATTTAATGTCTTTATGTGCTTTTTTTCAAGGATAGTCTTGGTCTGAGAAGTGCCATTCCTGTAGTGCTGTGGAGTTGCATGTTGTTAATTGAATCTTACATTAAAGAATCTGAGGGCAGGAAGAACAACTGCTTCTTTTCCTTTCTTCTGTTCCTCTTCTCTTTCTGTCTCTAAGCTGATCGTCCTTCAAATTCAACCTGATATTCGATCTAGACTGTTTCCTTCATTTTTTATTTTTACTTTTAGTGTGAAGTTGTCACAGTAAATTGTTATCAAGATTTCAGCGATCATCTGAGTCTCAAATTTGCTATCAGCATAACATGTAACCTAAATTGTTAGTGGCTTTGTATGTGTGTAACAGATTGAACAGAACTTAAAGAATGTGCTCAAAAGAAGGAATTCAGACTGTGTGCTTTCTCAAAGATACCATTTAAATAGAGCTGCTTTTCAGGCTGGTACACAATTTTTTAGGTTTTTTTTCTCATTGGTAAGGATGGGGTATTGCCACTTCTTGTTTCTCTTAGTGTCATCTCTAGTTCGTTCTTTTTCTGGATGTTCCTGAGCAGTATTTAAAAGACATCAATGTTCTACTCTCTTGATATGTAAACCTCTAAGATGCTTTCAAGTGATTACTTCAGCCTTCTCCAACTTTCATGCTGCTGACACTGGAGACAGTTATTTTACTGTGATAATCCTTTCCCATCAGATTCAGCTGTGCTGGCCAGTACGTTCAAGACTGTGCATTAATGTAACAGATGCTGTACCTGGGTTTTTCTCTTATTATGGCTCTAACAGAGCTAATGTGTCTTCCCCGGTGATTGTCCTTCTCGCACCAGTTCAGTGTTTCATTCTCTGAATCTGAAATTCTCTCTGTGCTGGTGTACCAGACTCGTAGCATATTGTTTTCCAGCCTAGCAGGCAGAATGTATACTTTCATAAGTAGTGTGGGGAACGAGTCAGTCAAACAGTAGTTACCATCTTCCATCTCCAGAAGCATACTCTTTTTTCCTTGATGTTTTGTGTTGAACTTCACCTTTTGTTAGAAATGTTTCAAGGCTAGAATTTGGGGTTTTTACCATATGAAGCATGTTTTTGATACTTGATGACTGTGTGTGGAAAAAGTGTTTACTGCCCCTGTCTTAACTTTGTCTGGGATCTTGTTTTTGAGGAATCTGGATCTTTCAAAAACAAACCTATGGAAGAAATTTCATTTCTGTGGAGGGCATACCTTGTGACTATCATCTCTAAAGCATCTTTTAAGAACAAAGGCCGGAGAATGATGCTGCCAAACTGAAACTGCTAATATGATTTTACACAATACTTGAAGCAAAGTAGGACTATTGTATTTGTTTTTATTCGATGAGAAATGTTGTAAACTGGCTTCTATGGAGAGTTGGCAAATAAAGTATTAGACAGTTAGGTAACAGAGACCTTTATGATGCTCTGAAGTTTGGTACTTCAGTGTGCAGAGTTTAACCTGGGGGAAAAGATTTGACAAGTTCTGCTCAGGACTTCTAGTGAATAAGAACATGTCTCGAAGCTCAATAAAAAAATAACAGTCAAAAGGTGGGTTAAACTGGTTTTTATAACCTTAGTGATACTTGGATTTAGTTAAATGGAATGTTAAGCATTAACGCATGAAAAGATTAATGGTAAAATACCAAAGGTAGAAACTGAACAGCTTATAGCAATCCATTCATAGTGCATTTTTCTAAACAAAGATGAACTCTTATGTTTTTGTATTAAAGGCAGAGATTGCATGAGCTGTACTGGAAGCCTGTGTAATTTAGCATAATTTGTTTATAATACTAAGAAAGAATGTTACAAACCATGCAACTCAGCATAGTCATTCTTCTTTTTGATGCATTGAATTTGCATACTCACACAGCAGACTTGACAAAAAAATAACAAATTTGCTGCATGCTTTTAGAAAAAAAAATCAAAGTGAGATTGTCAAGTGCGTGTTTTTTCCCCACCCTTAAGAATTTGAAAGTGTTTGCTAACTTGCATAGAAATAGGTGCAAATGTGAGATGATGTGAGTTGGGAAAGGTTTTTTTTTTAATACATAAACACTTGGTAAATTTGAATAAAATTTATTGCATTCCTCAGTGATTTTATGCTCTCAGAATGCAGTAACTTGGTGTTTTTACTCTAATAATACTAAAGTGCACCTGTTGTTCCAATGAAACTTCATTATGTGTGCTTTGTGACTATCTAATGATCTCTGTTTTGAGTTAGCATGACTCATTTGGGGATGGGCTGTGATGACAAACCCAAGTCATGACACTTAACAGTTTTTGTTTTTTTACGTTCTCTTCCTGGAGCTGTTGTGTCCTTCACATGAATTTTTAATGACTGTTTCCTGACTTCCTATCTTAATTGTATGTTGGTGGGTTGTGTACTTGCTTTGGGCAAAGGAAACTCCAAGTGCAGCTCTGGGACCTAGAGATCTACAGAGTGATTAAAACCTTCTAAATCAGTAGATAAATAAACTGGCACCAGTACTTAGCACAGTGTGGGGAAAACAGTCTGATGTAAAAGCAAACCTTAACTTGGGAAGATAAATGATGAGTTTATTTAGAAAAGGGAAAAAAAAAATTGTTGCCTTTATTCTTCCAGTGCAGAGGAGGTACTTGTTTAGTTTGAGGGGAGAAGTGGAGAAAGAAAGAAAACACTTGTGGTCAAAGCCAGACTTGCATTCCTGAAAGAAAAAGATTCTTTGATAGGTGAAAACTTGACTGCTGTCATTAGGATAATCGTCTCCTATGGTCAAATAGTAATCAAATAATTTCTGGTTGCCTTTATTATAGCGATTCTGTTATAGACAGACAGAGAGATCTTTTCTTTATATAAATTACTGTCACGCTTGCATTTTCTAATGTTGGAATTTTTTTCCTTAAATTTTTTATGGTAGCAGTTTTTTAAGTTAGGGTTGACATAAGGTTTCTGGAAACTAATGAGACTACAGCCTCTGCTGTGGAAGGTGTGGTGTAAAGGTTGTGAACCTTGTGTTAATTTAAAATGTCACATGAATAAAAGAGCAGTAAAAGTGAGAGGAAGGGCAAAGGCAGTAAGAATGTGACTTTGGTGGCTGGCTGCAGCATGTACGCACCTTTAATGACTGCAGATCACAAGCTGGCTTTGTTGATAGTCATCACCTCTGTGCACTTCTGCCTGTGTCATAGAATGAAGCAGGACGTGGCTCCTGACTGATCACACTGAATGTTACACTTTGGTGGTAACAAATGCAGGCAAGGTACACATCTGTAACGTGTTCCAATCCTGATTCTTCTTCCTACCAGCTCTGTCCTGCAGTAATTGTGATATCTAGTAGTCAAGATTTTCACAAGCACTTTGTATAATTTCAAAGTCCAGTAAAGATAAAGTACACCTTATGATGTTATTGTGGTGACAAACAGGGATGATTGTACCATCTTTCTTCTGAAATGAAGAGTTATGGAAGCCCAAAATGAGCAAGAAGGAGAGTAGTAGGGTGCAATATTTGAATAACATCATTCCTTTGACAAATACGGTTCTCCCTAGAATGATTTGGAAAAGTAGAGGCAGCTTATCCAGAAAATGCCAATTGTTAAATGCCGTTATTTATATTGCCCACTTAGCATGAGTGCCAATTTTCATATAAAAAAAAGTTGATGGTAACAAATTCAGGTCAACTGGGTTGGTTTTATTTCTGATATTTAAGGGATTATATTCTTTTAGTTAATGTTGTTAGAAGCTTTTTGCCGGGAAAACTCATTGAAGATGAAACGAATCAACAATAAGAACTCTATTAAATAGCTAAAACAACCTTCTTGGCTGCAATATTTATGTATTAAAGTTGAATGCTTGTCTACTTTGCATAGGTCTTCCAAAGTAATTAACATGTATATATTGCTCTATAGTAATCAAAACATTGCCAATTTAAAAGGATCTATTAAACCTAAAAATGCCAGGCTTGAGGAAGCCAAGCCTATGTGTGGTTGCTGGAGCAATTTGTCATTTGAATTGAGAACGAAGCCCCTACTGAAAGCAAATGAGCTGGGAAAGAACTGATCCAGATGTATTGTAAATGGGTCCTAGAAATGGGTATAAGGCCAGTGTTCGTTCATACTGAAAATGTAAGACAGCTGCTTGTGAAACTGGAAGTATGCTTAACTGTTGTGTGATGATTTTATTTTCCCAAAGGGTGTGAGGTAAAGAGGGGGGGCCGCAGCAGGGGAAGAAGACACTTATGGAAAATTTATAGTATGTTCCCTTAATTAAGGAATCTCAGCAAGTTGATCTGCTAGCATACTATCAGTCTTGATACTAAATGTGAGTGGTCTTAGGATTGCTGTTTAAATAAGGGCTTGTGGTGAAAGTGTGTCATTGCTAATGTCAGTGAATTGTAGTAGTCATAATTGGGCATTTTTACCTGCATGAATCCATTTTTTGATGTTGTACACTTTGGGCATGCTGAGATTGTGTTCTTTTTGTCCAGTAGCATCGCATATATAGCCTACATGCTCTTGCATTCCCCTCCTTGAAACCATGTTTTAGGTCCTATTTCATTCTAGCTCTCGGTCCCAGAGAGCCGTTTGATTCCACAACACTCTACTTGAAAGTCAGGAAGACACAACTAAAATTTCTGGACAGAACCAGAGTAAGATGAGTATTTCTGAGTTTACTGTGGTGCCAACAAGCTGGGACCTGCTTATGCTATTGCTCCACCCTTGTCAGGAGGCAAACAGGCAGTGCAAACAGTAGTATCTCAATAGGCCTTTCAGCTGCCCAAAACAAACACAGATCTGGTAGGCTGTCTTGGCAGGTGATATGCAGCCAACCATGATGAATTTCTCTTCCATAGTTCAGGTTTGACATAGATCTGTTTCTCTATACAGAAAATATCTTGCTTTGTGCTCTGAAGCAGGTGTCAAGCTTCAGACCTTCTTTGTTGTCCCACTCTTCTCTATGCCTACTTAAGTATGGTTGAGGGGGGAGGGGTCTGGATTTGAGAAAATGGAGGGTCAGTGCAAGTCTAGCAGTCAGCGGCATTTAGGTGCCCCTCAGATTCACTATTGTCCATTTTGGGAACTAGTTTGTTAGGAGAATAGGCCAAGACTGGTCCACCACGCAATAGAAGCCTTTTGTAAGATTGCATTACTGATCAAAGTAGGTGTCTTTCACCTGAGCTCATCCTTTACATTTGACTATTTAAAAATTTATAGGAGGGGTGTTTTATGGTAGCTCCAGTTCCCGTGTCTTCAGCAATTTTTGTTTTGCCAGTGTTACAGCCCATATAGTAAGCCATTTTTGAGCCCTGCTAACATACTGTCTTCAGTTGCTCATGCTTGAAGCTTGCTCCCTGAAATCAATTCAGTCTGAAGAGTTAGGAAAGCTACTGTCTGCTTTAGTTAACTTGGGTTAAGGTGCTTCTGTGGTTCTTCTACCTCCTTTTCCTTCATTTTCCAGTTGCTTAGCATGTTAGTTTTATTTCAGTTAAACCAGAATGTTAGTTGTACACATTCTTTCCCAAGTCGCTTTGACACCTGGGAGATCTTTAGGCCCATTAGTTTTGTTGGTAGGGAAAAGCATAAGAAAATGAGGACTTTGTTCCTGGTTTGTCCAAGAAGACTGCTAGCTAACAGAGGGGCTCTTTTCCACTTCAAAAACAAGTCCTGGCAGCATCTGTCTGCATAAGAAAAGTGTTTGTGGATGTCTGCTGCTGCTTCATCCTGGGTGTTTCTTTCCACAAAATAACTTAACAGGAGCCCCGTTCTTTTGTTCTACTTAAGTGGCTAAAGGTAGCTGAGACTCAACTGATTCTTATCTTGCAGACTTTGAGATTTACTATTTGTTGCCACAAGTGGGATGAGAGTAGGCAGAATGTGAGGGAACAGATCTTATGCAACCTGTGGTTGTTCGGACTCTGTGCAAGTTTTACTTGGCTTGCATTCCTCCTCTGCCCCCATTTCTTCAGCACAGTTGATGCCGAGATGAGCTGTTAGCAAGGGGACAGCAGAGTCTAAGCTAAGCTACCTTTATATAGAAGCTACACACATCTGGGGTGATTGAGTAGTTTTAGAGTCTGTGCTCTGCACAGGTGAGCAGTCTCCATGGACTATGCCAGGTGCATACTGCCTGAATAGTCTGAAGTGGGCTTGCCTGGGAGATGTGGAAACTAAAGAGACCCAGTTACTGAAGAGATTTAATGGTGGGAAACTTTTTTTCCTGTGTACAGAGTGGCACCATTTTCTGCTCTTTCCAAGAGTGAGTGAGAGCATAGAAGCTGCTGTGGTGAGCACAGGTTCAGAACAGAGGAATGTCGCTGGGCATTGAAACCAAAATGAAGGTTTCATTCTCTTGTCTCCTGTCTGCCTTCTGATAAACACGGAAACTGCAGCTAAATTTCGCAATTCTAACCTTCGGTGTAGGCTTTTTCATGTCATAATGTAATCTATTGTATGATAATTAGCCATCCAGAGCATAACAGAGGCACTTAATTATTTTTATGCAAATTGTGCTGAGGACTTAATTTTATTTCATGGTTAAATGTTTGTGTATGGAGGGGAAAAAAAATCACAGCACTACCCACACAAAATTGATGTATCAGTTGCAGATAGCTTTATAACCTTGTCTGTTTATCACAAATGGGCTTTGGCAAGAAATGTTATAAATTGCACAGGTACTGTAATTGCCTGTGGTAATGAGATGGGGTTTCAGAACCTGCATATGTTCTTACAGGGTAAGTTTTGCCATGTTTCAAGCTAAGGCACAGATTTCTAGTGGTGTTCTACTTCTCTCATACTCTTACAAATTCCATCATGTAATCTGTTCACTTGCGCTATGATTTACTGCAAAGGAGCTAGTAGTACAAACATTTCCATCTCTTTTTAATCTCTTACTGTAGAAATAAAACTTTGCTTAAAGCAGCCAAATTTTTTTTTTTGACAGCATGCCTTAATCCTGTTATGTAATACAGGTGTGTATGACTTGTTGTTCAGTCACTGAATGAAAAGATAGAAGAACTAATACTCCCTTAGAAAGTTAAACAGTTTTCTTGGAATAGCTGCTTAAATAAATGAGAGATTGTGTCTTCCCCCCACCTCCCCTCAAAAAAGGCTGAATTAATGGATGCTTTCATACCAGCCCTTAGGTATTCTGAATCTTAATTGAAACTTGAATGAGGCTGGAATGTTGTTTGTTCTTGTGCGTGTGTGTGCAATTTTAAAAAGACATTTACGCTACAGCTCTTACTACTGACACCTGTTTTGATTCCTGATTGTTCCCTTTTTCGACTCCTAAATGATACACACCAGGAGGGGCTGCTTATTTTTTTATGTAATTTTGAGTAAAACTTATTTTTGTTGAATTTCTTTATGTACTTACTCTAAGATGTTAAGGAGTTACACTCTTAGAATAAAAGACCCTTAATGTTATTTCACATAAATATTTACATGTCAGTTTGACTTTCTGAATACAGTAAATCTTTTCCTGAAAGCTGATAGCATTTTAAAGAAACAAAATCAATTTAATATTTTTTCTTTGCTTTCATGTATGAGAAGAAATTACTGAGAGAATTGGAGCCATAGGAATGAAGACATAGCTAGCACGGATGAATATGTTTTTCCCCAGAATAAACCAGAAGGGTACAGGATACTTTTCTGCCCGTAAAGGTACTAAAATCCCAGATAGCAGAGAAGTTATAAGTTTCATTAAAGGAGAGCATTTTGAGTATATAGAAACTGGCCTGATTGCTTGCGATAAAGCAGCAGTGCTTCAGGTGAAAGCTGAACCCACATTCCGGGATTATCTGATGTATATTATCAAGAAATGTTCCTTGTATGTTGGAGGAAATATAAACTCAGTGCTATTAAATAACCTGGAATAAAACAGGCTTCTACCAGTCATAGCTTGCTTGTAGCAGAGTGTAATACACAGGAAAAACTAATGTAGAAAGAATCATTACAAACCTGTATTTCTCCATCTGAGTTTTGAGTGTTGAAACAGCAGAATGATAACTGAGAATTTGCTTCCATACTTGAAAGCAGACAGACACGCACAGTGACCCAGAATAAAGAACACTGTTAGTAGCAATAATACTGTCAACAAATACAGCTTTTTATCAACCATGTGCCCAATTAATTTTTTTGGACTTTGTGCAAGCTTAATTGAAAACAGTATAGACGTCTGCCTGTGCTCTACATTGTTTACATCTCAAAACTTCATAGACAGCTGTTTAACAAATTGGAAAAATAAAGCAATAGCAAAATCTACGGTTTAAAAATCTGAATTCTTCCTCCCAGTGCTGAGTTATTTCTGTAGGTTGTTGCCTTGACTTTTTTATTTATTTATTTATTCTTCATTTGAACCTCAAGTATAGCTGAAGGTTATGTGCCTTGGAGGGTAGTGGTGTGTGCCCAAATTTCACTTCATTTCAGTTAGGTGCACACTCCTTTGGGCTGCCTTGTAAATACCAACCTCTTTGTATGTGTGTTTTTTTTAACCTGATAGCATTTGTTTTGTTATATTTGATCTTGGCATGCATGTATATTAGCTCCCTGGTAGAGATGAGTTGCATCCAAGACACTGTACGAGTGCAGTGCTGTTTATCAAGTAGTAATTTCAGACTTGATTTAAATATATTTAATTTAGCTTGAAGGGGTGTGCATGTTGAAGAACAAGCTTGACAAGATCTTGAAGTGTAAGTTGTAACAAGGCAAATGTGATCTGTAAGGAGTTTGTAGCTCCAAAGAGCAGTACTAAGAGTTGCTGATGCAGATAAAAGAAGAAAGATTTGTTAGAAGATGAAAAATGTGGAAGAAAATAGAGAATGGATGAATTATAAAATAAGACAGTTGGGAAAGAGATTGCTCAAGCCAGTCTTGAAAAAAATAACACAATTTATAGAAAGAAAGTTCTTCTATTTACCTTCAAGCTAAGCTACTAAAAAGAATTGAATAAAATTATGAAATAGAAATTAAAAAGAGAAAGAAGTAGAAAAGAGTGTTTTCAGTCTTTTCTCCTTTTAAAATATGCTTACATGTTGTGTGGCGTTGTCCCTTCTCCTGTGTGTGTGGGTGAGAGTTCAGTGGTCTGAACTGATTTGTCAGACCTTCTTTGGATTTTGTGACTCCTAACTCTTGCACTAAAGCACGGAAAGATCATGTCTCCCCTCTCTCAAGTTCTTACAGCAATGGTAGGGAGACAGAATCTAGAAACCATTTAATCTTTTCTCTTTGTTAGGAGTCATACATTGGTTTGTCCTTTGGTTATTTGGTCGGAAGTCTTACCTTCCTATTTCTGTCCCTTAGTAAAGGCAAGTGCCAAATCCTGCACCTGGGGAGGAACAAACCCATGCACCAGTACATGCTGGGAGCTGACCATCTGGGAAACAGCTTTGCAGGAAAGGACCTCGGGGCCCTGGTGGACACCAAGTGGAACATGAACCAGCAACGTGCCTTTGCTGCAAAGAAGGCCAATGGTATCCTGGGCTGCATGAGGGGGAGTGTTGCCAGCAAGTTGAGGGAGGTAATCCTTCCCTTCTGGTTGGCACTGGTAAGGCCTCACCTGGAGTGCTGGGTCCAGTTCTGGGCTCCTCAGTAGAAGAGGTATACAGAGATACCAGAGAGAGTTGGGTGAAGAGCTGCTGAGATGATTAAGGGACTAGAGTATCTGTCATAGGAGGAAAGGCTGAGAGAGCTGGGAGTGTTTAGCCTAGAGAAGAGAAGGCTCAGTATATCAGTGTATATAAATACCTGAAGGGAGGGTGCAAAGAAGATGGAGCCAGGCTCTTTTCAGTGGTGCCCAGTGACAGGGCAAGAGGCAGTGGGCATAAACTGAAACACAGTAGTCTCTGTCTGAACATCAGGAAAAGCTCTTTTACTGTGAGGGTGACCAAGCACTGGAACAGGTTGTTCAGAGAGGTCGTGGAGTCTCCAACCTTGGAGATGTTCAGAAGCTGTCTGGACATGGTCCTGGACAACCTACTGTGGTTCTCCGTACTTGAGCAGGGGGATTGGACCAGGTGACCTCCAGAGGCCCCTTCCAACCTCAGCTGTTCTGATTCTGTTTCTAATGTGAGCATTTGTTAAATTAAAAAACAAACAAACTCTGAAGATATCAGGGACTTAATACCACAAAGGCATTTTGGACCACAGAAATACAAGTGATGGTGTTCATTTGCCCATGATAGTGGGGCAGAATCAAGTCTCTGGACTATTTGTCACTTGCTCTTGCAAATATCAAAGGCAAGAGATCCCACAACATCCTTAAGTACCTTGTTCCTTTGTTTTAGTGTTCTAACTATTAAAACTTATTCTAATACAGATAATCTCAGCTGCAAGTTTAAACTTTCCTGTTCCACCCAGACCCTCGCTGATTGCTGTCCTCTTCATAACGCACTTCTGTGTACTGAAAGAGTATGTTTAGATTTTTGTGGTTGGACTGTAGGTTATTAAGTGGTAGGCAGGTTATCCTTTTGTATTTTTTGAGACAAACATCCAAGCACTGTATTACTTGTTCCTTATAAGCCACATTTGCTAAAACCATTATCCTTGCAGTTGTCTCTTCGGTGCTTTCTCTTAATCTATCAGCAGTTTAAAACATAGACCCCCAAACTGAGTGCAAGATTCCAACTGTGATGTGTTATTAGCACCAAAAAACTGAAATTGCTTTCCCAACTCACTGATTGTCTAGGATAACACTCCTAGAAAACGAACTTGCCTCTTTTGGCAACACCCTAGTATTGGCCGTGTACATTTTTTAATCCACTATGAACACCCCATTCTCCTCTGCTGTACTGCTTCATTGATTTATCTCCTCTGTATAGTATTTTATGTTTGATGGGCTTTTTTTGTGTTTAAACCTCTTTTGGTTGATACTTCACTAGTACCATTTTGACTTTTCAGTGTAATCTTTAAAAAAATTATTGGTACAGAATTGTTTATTTAGGACATTTTTGCCTAAGTTATTTGAGCTACAGTCTGTCTTGATGCCATCTATAAATGTTTAAAAGCATATCATTCTGTCATCTAAACCGCTAATTAAACTGTTAGAAATAATCAGATCCAGAAAATAACTTTAAATGCCCTTCTGCTGGTTATTTAGCTGCTGCCTTCTGAGTGCATTTGATTAAGCAGATGAGTCCCCACATCATTGTAGTTTACATCATATTTCTCTAACTTGTTTATGAGAGTATTTAGGGGAATTTATGTTGGGAGCCTATTAAGATTGAACTATACTTCACCTGCAGTTTTCCTTTCAACCTTTAGGTTAATTGCTTTGTTGGAATCGGGAGAACAGGCTTTTAGATGAAATAACATCCATCTTAATCCTTCCTTCAGATGTATTTTCTGCATTGTGGTCATTTGGACACCTAAGTGGGAGACCTGGATCCCTGTGGAAAGTAGTGTGTAAGGAGTATGTCCTGCGGAAATACTTAAAATGCCCTTGTCTGAGGGGAAAAAAAGAAAAGTAACATATATTATGTACTTCTCCTCCTGTGAAGAGAAGCCAAGTATTTTGCAGTGAAACATGAAACACTGAAAATTTGCAGAAATAGCCCATTCTAACTATGGAAAGAGGGAAGTCCTACTCTGATAGATAGTAGAGGCCACAAGCTGGAGAAGGTAGCAGTTAAGAGTTTTGAATTTTATTTAAGGAGCAGGGTGGAAGAAATAGTATATCAATAGGCTCCTAGCTTGTAAATGCAGTTGTCTTCATACTGTTTGCTATAACATTTACTAGACAAATCAACCTCCCTCTGAGGTAGACTGAGAATAAATAAATAAATTTAAAAAAGTTGTCCAGGACCTTTCTTCTAGGGAACATGGTATGTGTTTTGTGTATCAGAGGGGTTTTTTTCCTCTTTGTTCTTTTTAGTGTGGATTTGCTTGCTAGTAATGAGTAGAGATAGGATACGGTAATGTGAAAGGGCTTACATAAACTGCCTTCTTGGAGTGGACCATTTTGTATTTTGGGAACTTTTCCCTTTGTATTTGTATCACTGAAGTGCCACTGTGTTATTTTGAGGATTTACTTTGGATATTACTGTTTTCCACTTCAGTGGTAACTCTTCTCATGGAAGAATTAGTTATGGAAGCAGATTTGATTTTCTGATATCTTCAGTTAATAAAGGAAAAGAAATAGATGGGTTTTCCTTGTTAATAGTAGGAACTCTTGAAAAATGGCATATGGGAGATTCGTTGGCATTAACAGTACACATCTTCTTTCCAACTGTTGATTTCTAAGCCATTCAGACACCCATGGACCGACTTGTTGACGGTGAGGCTGTGTAGATGCAGGGTCCTGGAGCACTCTCTATCTCTGGAAGAAGCAAGCCAGCAGGCATTTTTGAGGCTCGTGTTGCTAAGATGTAATTGCATGTGGATCCTCCTATCTGTAATAGAGCAGGAAGATTCCTATCTTGGCCCCTTCTGGAGAGAATTATTAACCCAGTAAAGCAGATGCTTCATGGTGTATCTGCAAATGAAGAGACTTCATTGTTGTTTTGAAATCAGTTATTCCAGCCTTCTGCAGAAAATGCCATTTCTTCTTTTCAGCAGAAAGTGCCATCTCCTGCAGAGGTCTCTGAGCATACATTAAGCATTGTTGTGTTGACTGCTGATCAGCACAGTATTTTTATTAGCCTTTCTACTCTTGTCGAAAAGAATCAGGAATTGAAGGAGTGACCCTCCTCTTTTGAGGTGGGCAGGGAATACTGTGGTGTATCTTCTCATGTGTCCTATGTTGCAAAGCATCTACTGTTGTTTCTGTATGTCTCAATACAGAGACAATGCAATTGACAACATAGAGACAACACAATTGTAAAATATTGGAAGTATTTTCAAATACCTCTTCTGTCACTAGGTGCAGATACTCATTCTGATCTGTTTTTTGACACAAAATGGCCTTAACTATCTTTGAGAGGTATTTTCCTTCTGTCTTTGAATTCAGATTTTCCTTTGAAATATAAGTTGAGACCATGATGAAGTGTCATAAGGTGATACTGTGTAAGCTACTGAACTGTAAAATCCTGAAGTTATGAAACCAATTTCATTTATTCAATAGAAGAAAAAATGATGTGGTATATTAAGTGGTAAAGTTGCTGTCCAAAACTCTCTCTTCAGAGGAACTTGAACAGGAAAATGCTTAGTATAACTAGAACATATTCTTGTTATAGGAGACTTTTCTAGATGCTTTCAGTTCATAGTTGTGTGGGTTGGAATGATAGTCCAAACTCTTACTCAAAGCAGAGACAAAACTGAATTTAGAACAGGTTTTTATTTTAATTCAGACTGAGGGCTTTGTCCTGTCATGAAAACATACAAAGATGGAGATTCTACAACCTCTCTGTGCAGCCTAGTGAGAAGATTTTTAGTGTTTCTAGATGGAACGTTTCCTATTTTAGTTTGTCTCGTTTTCTTACCATGCATCTCAGTAAAGAGCCTGGCTCTATCTGACTTTGCAGCTACTTCCGCTTAGATATCAGAAGATTGCTCTTGTGTCCCCCCAATCCTTTTTTTTCTAGGCTAAACTAGCCCAGTTCCTCCAGCCTTCATTCACAAGGAAACTGCTGCAATCCCCTGTAGACTGGTGGCCTTTTGCAGAACTTACTCCAGTTATCAGTGTCATTCTTGTACTTGTCCCAAAACCAGATGCAGTTTCCCAGATGTGATCCAGCAAATGTCCAGTAAAGAGGAATAGTGAGTTCCCTCGATCTGCCTGCTGCACTGGTGTTGATACAGTCCAGTGTGCTTGTTGGCCTTCATTGTTGCCAGGGCACACTTGTGGTTTGGGTTCAGCTTGCTCTCTGCTAGGAGCCTCATCCTTTTCAGCAGAGCTGTTCCCCAGCTAATCAGACCCCAGCCTGTACCACTGTAGAGGGTTAGTCCATCCCAAGAACAGAACTTTGTTTATGTTTGAATTTCATGTGGTTCCTATTGGCCCATTCTGCCAGCCCATCTAGGTTGCTTTGAATGGCAGTCCTTGCCCTGGAGGATGTCTGCTGCATCCCCCCAGCTTGATGTTTTCCAAAAAACTCAATGAGGATGCGTTACAGTTGTGGAACTCTATTTGTAACTGGCCTCTGTGTAGACTATGAACTGATAACTACTGCCTTTGAGCCCAATCATCCAACCAGTGTTTCATCCACTTGTTAGTTAATCCATCTAGACTTTATAATATACCAACTTGGATTCAAGGATGCTGTCAGTGACAGCTGTTGAATGCTGTAGAGTCAGGATAAGCAACATCGCCTGCTCTTTTCTCATCCACAGATCTAGTCATTTTGTCATAACAGATAATCAGGTTGATGAAGCATCATTTACCCTTGGTAATCCATGCTAGTGTTTTTCCCCATCATCATATTCTTTGTGTGCCCTATAGTATTTTCCAAGAAGATGTGTTTTATGATTTTTCACTCCGATTGAAGAAAGGCTGGCCAACCTGTAGTACTTCAGATTGTATTTTTAGCCTTTTTGAAGATGCACGCAGCATTTGCTTTTCCCTAGTCATTGGAATCTTCTCCAGTCTCCAAAGCCTTTTCAAAGTCTTTCAAGAACTGGGAATTATTGGGTAGATCTGAAACATCTATTCAGTGAATGGAAGGGTCAAAAAATTCTAAAAGTGCTTGTCCCATGCTTGTTTGTAAAACCAGCCTATGGTGACTACTGGTAGGCAGAAAGAAACAGTGGAGAAATTGATTTTTTGGGTTTTTTTCAGTTAAAATGAGTAACAAAATGAACACTTTCAGAAAACTGTCAGCTAAATATCTGAATGTTATGGGTCAATCCCTTTTAAAAGCCACAAATACTTTCTGGCATTGTTTTTTGTTTACATCTTTCTTCTCACAGAATTGGACATATACCAATATTAAAGTTTTATCCAGTAGAGTTGCAGAGTTGTAACATGGTGAGGTTCCATTGGTGGAATGCAATAATGGATAGGTGTAGCCTGTTTAGGAGGGATTGAAAGGAAAAGAGAGGGAAAGCTGCACTCTTAGTCAGGTAGGTCCTTGTCTGCATAGAGCTCTAGTGTGAAAGCAGAGACATGCTTGTTGAATCTGTGGGGCAGGGTCAGAGAGGAGGGAACACAAGCAGTGTTGTTTGTGAGTTTTTACAGGTTGCCTGACGAGGTGAAAGCTGGCTATATGAATGACAGAAGAAAAATAAATGTATTACTTCTTGAGTTTACTAACATTTTGGACACTGTCTGAAGCTATGTTCTCATTTAGAAGTTGAGGGAAGTATGGGCTGGGTAAACCATCTGCTTAATGGGTTAAAAATCATCTGAACCAGCTCAACATCCAGCTGGCAGCTGAGTGCAGCACACCAAGGGTTGACTCTGGAGTCCCTATTTTTCAATGCCTAGCGATCTGGATGGTGACATATATTTGTAAATGTTATTAAATTAGTGTGAGTGGCTGACACAATGTATGGCAAAGTATAAGTCTCAAGAGATTTTGAGAGATTTAAGGACTTCATTAAGTTGAACTCAAAGTGCGAAGTTGTGCGCCTGAGGCATAACAATACAGTGAACCAGTAGAGGCTGGGAACTGATGGGCTAAGTGGCAGCTTTGCTTAAAGGAAATGGGGGTTACAGTTGAAACTAAGTTGAGTACGAACCAGTAGTGTGCTGTCATTGCCAGTAAATCTGGTACTGTGCTACGTAAGGAGTGCAGCCAGCAGATCAAAGAAAATTGTTATTCTGTACTTGGCACTGATGAGCCTCTACCAGAAACGCTCCTTTTGGGCCCACTAGTTTAAAATAAATGTCAAAAAGCTGCAGATGTTTCAATGTATGATTACCAGGGTGGTCTGCATGACCTGCAAGGGGAGAGAGTGGGCTTTGTCTGATGTAGAGTAGACTAAGGGGTGATCCAATAGCAGCCTTCAACTATTTGGAGGGCGGTTACAAAGATGATGGAGCCAAGCACGTCTTCATACTGGTAGAGGATATAACAAGACAAAGACCTGTTTTCAGCTCAAGAGGTTCACATTGCACGTTATGAAAAATTTCTCCACTGAGAAGATAGTGTAGCACTGGAGCAGGTTATTCAGAGAAACCATAAGAATCTCTGCCCTTAAAGCTTTCCAGGAGTTGTCTGTACTATCTATCGGTCTATCTATCTGTCTATCTATCCTTATTGTGTCTGGATCTTCCAAGACAAAGGATATATCGAAACCTCCTGTCCCTTGATAATTTTACGTTATTTCAATTTGTTTTTCTTTAATTTTACTTGGGAGTGTGTATGTATAGATGTAAAACATCTCTGAATTCAGTGGAGATGCTTAACATCCTCTAGCAGCATGCTTTGCAGTTAATTGAGATACCTCCAATGTGGAGAGGGAGAGGTGGGGAAAGAAAAAACCGCAGTTGTGTCCCTTTGAACAAGAATGCCTTGTTCAGTGTTGGCACCAGTAGTCTTTTGGGCTTTGTCCTAGGCGAGCACAGTAATCTTTTTGGCTTCAGGACTGCAGACTGGCTTGTCTTTCTATGAAGCAACTGGAGTCTGGGCAGGTTTTTCTGGACTTTTTTTTTTTTAATCTTCCCCATGATGCTGAGAAATTTTGCCCTAGTAATGGAATTCTGATAGTGGTGTTGGGAAATTTTTAATATCCTTATAGGTTTCATTGCTTTTAATGAGCCTCTTGACTGAAACAGGGCTGAGAAAGTGGGATCTTAAGCATGCATGCATATTTTCACATGTGCACCCGTGGACACGTTTGACTACTTTGGGGAGCTGTGAATTCCTCAGAAGCAGTTTTGTCTTAAACTCCTTGTATCTCACTAAATCAGCATCTCTGTCACAAGGGCTTTCTCTGTCACTGATGGATGGCAATTCGTGTTCATAACAGAAAGTAAGAAACTTGAAAGCTGTAGAGAGCCTGTGAATTCTTAGAGTATGTTTAGTAATCCCTCCCTGTCTGAGGCTTCAAGAGTTAGTTAAGAATATTTATATTCACACCAGAAGACTGAGCTTATTTTTTGGACATAAACATTGGCTTGGTGCAGTAGCATAGTCCAAATCTCAGTGCTTAATATGTTTAATATGAAATAATCCTCTATTCTGACTAGTACACCACTGATTATCCTCCTACCTTCATCTTAGTTGCTGCTTAATTATTATCTTTCAGAAGTAGTATGCCATACCTCTGGCACCTGCTATTTTTGTCTGTAATCTATAGTAATTTTATAATATTTTTTTAAGTCTATCTATTCACTAGTGGGTATATGTTGTGAACCTGAAGCACAAAACCTGAGTTGCTCATGAGTTTGTGTTTGAAAGGCATAGCAGGGTAGTGGGTTGTGTGAGAGCTGTGCTTCCTTTCTCTTTAATTTAAGGCACTGGCACTTCAGAGTTTGTTGCACAATTTTTTGGAGCTGGTTGTATGGGCAATGTGTTGCTTGGGCAATCCTTTGAGTATTATGGGCTGTGGACTCGGGGCCTTCTGCCAACTGGTTGCCCAATTTATTTCCCTCCTGTACCTTGATTCTTATCTTGCAGTCTGTTCTCTAGTACAACTATTTACACGTGCAAATATTTTGTTAGTTTTGGAAAATTTTTATCAGTTTTAAGAAATTTGTCCATATATATCTTGGCTGCTTTGCTTTTCTAATGCCATCTATTTCCCCCCTCTGGTGCCTCCAGATTTGGTAATTACATTTGCTTTTGAACTTAAAAAGTTCTTCTTAAGTAGCTTAAACTTACAATAGCTTGCAAGTAAGTTAAACTTACAATAACTGTGTTTAGGCAAAAGTTAGATAGAATGTCTCAAGTCTTAAAGCTGTGCAAAGCTGGTAGTATGAACATCTAGATCGTGTTAATAGGGCCAAACCAGGCACCGTTAAGGCGTGGTTGTACTGGGCACTGCAGTATCAAGCAACAAGATAAATTCATGACCTTAAGGCAGATCTCACAAGCCTCCATAAAGTGTGTATACAGTCTAATAGAGAAAGATGTTTATTGTATTAATACTAACAATCCCTATGGGTCTCAGGTTAGTAGAAGACAACTGGCTGGTTTCATGTCTTTCTCCACATTGTCTCTTCTCCAAGCTGTATTCCTCAATTGTACCTTGTATATGTCAAAATTCACACCTGCTTCTGTGGTTCCTGTTCCCTTCTTCTCAGTTTTATTGCTGTCTTCTCTTGACTCTTAAATTCTCCACATGGTCGCAGCCTTCACTCTTTCGGTTCAAGTCTTTCTCCTCCACAACAGTGTGTTTCTGATTCTTCAGCTTCTGGATCAGTAGCATATGAGGTGTTAAGATATATTCTCCTGGTGTTGTATCTCTAAGTATGGTGTTTACATCACTAGTGAAAAACACCGTTGAGTACATAGCACACTCAGTTCTTGCATGTCTTGCAAAGTTAGATTCCGGACTGTCAGTAGATTATTTTTGTTAGGGCTTTCTTTGTTTTGAGCAGTGTCTTTGGTATGCCCTTTGAACCCTTCTTACACTTTGGTTAGTCAGTCTCATTACGTAGTGGAAAACGATATGTGTTTAACCTAGTTTTTAGTATTAAAGCTTAATAGCATAAGGAATTTAGCCATAGTAGTTCTAGCACAGAGATGTTCTGTGGTTACTGTGTAGAGCTCCTGTTCTGACATGGGTGCTCAATTTCCTGAGAACTTCCTTCTTTTGAGGTTCAGAAGTTATTCCAGAGTAAATCACTTGTAGCATAACCTCTCCGTGAGGGAAGTGGAATGTCAGTTATCTTACAGAGGGATGCTTTCCCAGGTTTTCATGGTCGGTATCCAAAAGGTGAACAAGCCGTAACTCATTCCTTTGTCTGTGTGTCTCTTGCAGAGTCCTGAAGACAATTGGCGTCTCTCTCTGGAAGATGATGTTTTAAGCATTGACTGTGTTATGGTCAAACAAATCAGTTAGACATGCACCTTTCTGAAAATTGTTACTTAATCTTGCATGTCTTGGGAACCAGATGTGTTACACCAATAGATTTTGCTTTGTTTGTTTGCTTTGTGTAGTTAGGCTTCCATTTTTCATGCACTTATATTTGACTAAATAGACATTTTGGAGCAGAATAACAGAGATGATGGTTTAAGTTTAGAGTTCAATGTCTATCATTATCCTTGTGCTTCAGAAAATTCCTACAATTTAATACTCACACTAGTTTATGTTTTATCCTGAAAATTCAAAACAACTAGCAGCTTTAACCATGATGAAAGTTAGAAGACAAATGGAACATAACATGAGAAAATACTTTGTTTCTCAATTCTGCATTGTAAACAAAACTGCATTGGTTCAGCCTGAGTTACACATGCAGTCAGGAAAGGTTTGTTACCAACAAACTGTCAGTCTTGTGTCTGTTCACTTGCAGGAAGCTTAAATTAGGGGGTAGGGGAAAGTAGAAGAGTTTGACTCACATGGGTTGGGAGGTAATAAATCTAAACCTACGCTTACATTTAAAGTAACATAAAGCTTTAAAAATGCTTTTAAAGTGTTAAATATTTGTCATATTGTAATTTGTAAGTTTTGTGCTTTCATGATTCACAGGGAATGGGTGAATAACTCAGGCTGGGGAAGGACAATTTCAAAACCATGAGATTTTGCAGCCCCTGGATGTCATGAAAATGAGACTGGAAAGCATTTGGTGTTGCTTGCAGGCTTGCATGTGCTCCCCACTGGTTCTCTGTGGCCCATGGAGTCTGGGCAGTTCGCTTTGTGTGGAATCTCTGAGCAGGAAGGAGAGAGTGCTCTCACATCAGAGCAACCTATATTTTGGTGGGTTGGTTGCGTCAGGAAATATATTTTAAAATGCCCACAGTTATTGAATAGCAGAGTAGTCGTTTCCTCTTCTGAATGTTGGGTGTGGGGAGGGAGGAGGAGAGAGACAGACAAAGGAGCCATCCTGTTTCTCGGAGAGGGAAGGAGCTTTTATCCCTCATTGAGGACGTGAGTTCAGTGCTCTGTATTGTGAGTAGAGAGTATTGCCTTTCAGTAACGATGAGTATGGCAGGTATAAGATAACCTTGTCTTGAGCTAGGACAGTAAGAGTGACTAAGGTGACTCCCTGCTTTCCATACTTCCCCTAAATACTGGCTATTTTTAATCATACTGAAGTAATACATACTGAAGTAGTAATCTGTACACAATGTATGAGAAGTCTAGATACCAAGGTAAAGACTGGAGTCTGAGACAGGGTGGGTGTTTGTACTGGGTTTACATGGCAAGGTTTTGGTAGCAGGGAGGCTGCAGGGGTGGCTTCTCTGAGAAGCTACCAGAAGCTGTCCCAATGTCAGATGGAGCCAGTTCCAGCTGGCTCCAAGACAGACCTGCTGCTGGCTAAAGCCGAGCCTGTCAGTGACATTGGTAGCACCTCTGTGTTAACATATTAAGAAGGGGTAAAAAATGGCTGCACAGCAGCTGTGAGAGACAGGAGGAAAAAAAAAAAAAGTGAAACAGCCCTGCAGACACAAAGTGGAGAAGGAGAGGGAAGAGGTGCTCCATGCATTAGAGCAGAGATTCCCCTGCAGCCTGTGGAGAAGGCTGTGGTCATCGTGCAGGTTGTCCCCCTATGGTCTGTGGAGGACCACAGTGCAGCAGACATCTACCTGCAGCCTGTGGAGGACCCCATGCTGGAGCAGGTTGATGTGCCCTGAAGGAAGCTGCAGCCTGTGGAGAGCCTGTGCTGGAGCAGGCTCCTGGAAGGAGCTGCGGCCCGTGGGGGACACACACTAGAGCCGTCTGTTCGTGAAGGACTGCATCCTGTGGAAAGGTCCCACACTGGAGCCGTTCTTGAACTGCAGCCCATGAGAAGAAGCATGAGGAGGAAGGAGCAGCAGAGGTGGAAGTGTTACAAACTGACTGCTACCCCCTTTTTCTGATGCTACTTGCCAGGGAGGAGGTAGAAGAGTCAGGAATGAAGTTAGGCCTGGGAAGAAGGGGAGGGGTGGGGAGAGGATGGTTTTAGTTTTGCTTTTATTTCTCAATATCTTACTCTGTTATTATTGTCAATAAATTAATCTTCCCCAAGTTGAGTCTGTTTTGCCTGTCATGGTGGTTGGTGAGTGTTTTTCCTGTATGTATTTTGACCCATGAGCTTTTCATGTTATTTTCTCCTCCTGTCTTGCTGAAGCAGGGGAGTGAGAGTGGCTTGGTAGTCACCTGGTGGCTAACCAAGGTTAACCCACCACAGCATCTAAAAATCAGAGGTGGAGCAGCATGCTTCCAAACCTTTTTATGCATCAGAGTCAAGCAGTCTGCTGCTTTTCTTCTTGAGCATTAATTTTAACTCTAGTTGTGACAGATGGAACATTCCTTCTGAGAGGTGAGAATCAAGCCTAGAGACATTTGTGAAACAATTTAACAGTGGTTTTGTTTAGAATTAAAAAAGACCTGTCTTGCTCCACCTCCCTCCCCCTTCAAACGAAAGGATGCAGATTTCAATGGAGTTTAAAATAGGTTAAAAAGTGCTCTTTAAAATGTAGGTAGCATTAGAGCATATGTTAGTGTGACATGTTGAATCTAATTTATAAATGTGTACAAAGTGCAAGACTCTTAGAAATTCTATCAAGTTGTAGGTAAAACTGAAAAGGAAACTAAGGTCAGTCAAATCACAGAGCCACAGGATTACATAGGCTGGAAGAGACCTAAAGGAGGGTATCTGGTCCCATCCCCTTGCTTAAAGGAGGGTCATCACTGAATTCAGACATGGTCGTTCAGGACTTTATCCAGTCAGGCCGTGGAAGCCTCCACATGTGGAAATTGCATGCCCTTTCTGGGCAGTGTGCTCAAATGTTTAATTACCCTCATAGTGTAACTTTTTTTCACATGTCAGTTGGAACCTTCACTATTTCAGTTGATATTCAGTCTCTCTTCTTCAAGAGCCTGACTCTGACTTTTCAGTAACAACACAATAGGTATTGAAATGCTGCTCTTGGGTACCTTAGCCTTCTCTTCTTCAGACAGTTCTTTGAGCTTCTCCTGATGTGGCATATGGTGCAGTGTCCGAACATCATCACAGCCCTTTCCTGAACTTGTCAGTGTCCTTATGTACTGCCTTCACACAAGTTGACTGCATAGCCCAGCTTGGTGTCGTCAAAGGAGTCAATATGTGTTCCATCTCTTCCTCCGTGTGGTAGATGCTGTTAAACAAGATGGGTTCCTGGATAGATCCCTGAGGAATTCCACTTGTAACTGGTTTCCAGGTAGTCCAGTGATCCAGTCATTTTTTCACCCACAGTAATCCATGCATGTAGATGACAGTGTCCCAGTTTGGATGCAAGGATGTTGTGGGAAACCATGTTGAAAACCCAACAGTTGAGCTAAACTACTTTTGCTGGTGTTTCATCCAAGATTTAAAAAGAGGGTATAATTTAAGATCTTCAGCGTGCATGATGGGAGAGTGATGGAGCATTCAGCTTATCACTCTCTTAATCAGAATTGCTTGTTTTCCCCCAGCATATGGTATTTTCTATACAGGGAGATGAAAAACTGAGTGTCTCATAATCTACAGAATCTCTGGCTGTATCAACAGTCATATGTGCTTTGTTGCTCAGCCTGAATACACTTCATCACATGCTGTCTTTTTCTGAATCGACACAGCTGAACAAGTGAGTTGACACTTGTTTTTCCTGCGTCATTGGTGCAGTTTTGTGTTGGTTGCAGTCAAAGGCTCTGCTGGCTACATGTGTATGACTTAAGTCAGCTGGATTGTTGGTGTAGTTTGAAAGCTGTTAGGCAGCAAAATTGTCACTACGGTTGGAGTTTGGCTTGCATAACTTTGCTCCAACAGAAGAACAAGAGTTTGTTCTTGACTTGGTTGTCCAAGTCTGGAAATGAGAAACATTGTTTCTATTAGCAGTAGAAGAGGGAATTAGGACAGCAAAATCTGATCCTCTGGTGACTTAGTTACTGCGGGTGGTTTAGTTTTAGTTGCATATCGATTGAATATTTAGTTGAAGTGTTGTGAGTTTGTGAGAATTCTCTGCTCCTGTGTTCACTCTCATTGTGAAATAAAATTCTGAGACAAAGAGCTCCCTACTGATTTTGTTTGTCTGCTTTTTAAACAAAGGGTTTTGTTATTTATCTGCTTGGAGGCTGTCTTGCAACTGCAAAGAAATGGTGGTATAGCCTTTGCTGGGGCCACCTTAAAATGATTTTGTTTTTAACTAGTTCATTATCCCTCCAAATAAAAGCTGTGCTGTGAAGTGGCTTCATCTTACAGTGGCTTTTGGATATGAACTTGTCCATGCTTGCATGGTCTGATATATGGATACTGTGAGTAAGGAATTGGTGCATTTCTTGCCATTTGTTTCCCTGAATTAAAAAAAAAAAAAAAAATAGACTAAAAGACCAAGTTACCATTTTAAACAGCTGAGATGGCAGCAGTTCAGCCACGTGGGACTGGCCAATTTGGAGTGCTTGATCTGTTCTGTCTTGAGGCCCAGGCTCTGAGAAAAAGCTTTTTGCAAAAGTTTTCAAGCACAGCAAAACTTCTGTTGAGGTAAAATGCCCAGGTGGAAAGAGCCACCTCATTAACCCATCATGGTAACCTGGGAGCAGCTCCAGCTTAAGCTTTACTGAATCTCTGTCAGTAGCAAAGTTTTCCTGTAAGCTCCTATTTGTTAATTCACAGGTGAAATAAGCAAGCTGAAAAGCTGACACTTTTTTTTTTTTTTTAATTCTTTATGGTGCTTAAGTTTAATTTCCACTCTAGTCTTTTGGATTCTGTTTTATTTCTCTTGACAAGTAAATGGCTAGAATCAATTTAGTGACATAGAGACAGGTGGGGCAGCCAAGCCTCAAAATGAGAGACAAAAATCAAACCTTCCTGCAAATTACTAAAAACTGCAGCCTGCTGCAAATGGATTTTCAAATCAAACCATATGTGGGGTAGCCTTCTAACTATTGCTAATCTATCTGTAGTCTCTGGAATATATGTACATGTAGCATATACCTTTGGTAATGTATTTTCCTCTTCATCTTTATTTTGCCTAAAAGATTCTGAAGGCAGTCTTTTAAAGTGCATGCAAAGGAAGTGGTGGCATATGATATTCCCTTCAAGAAGGCAGCAAAAATTGCAGCTTGCAGGGAATCTCACAGGGGCAAAGTCTGACACTCATGCAGATTTGTGGTTCTTCTCTTCTGTTTGTCTTTTTTGAAAATGTCACTTTTCCATATTCTGATCAATACTGTGTTTTTTCTGCATACTAACTATGGGGTCAGAGGTTTGCTTAATAATCACTGCTTTTATCTTCTCAGCCTCTTACTTTATTGGATGATCTGTTGGTTGGCATGAAATAAAACAAATCAGTTTTAGGTATAACCCAGTCTCTCTGCTCATCATGTTGACACTTAGAACTTCTGACTTAAATGTGGTTTTCTGTTAATTATTAAAAAAAAAAAAAAAAAACAAACCCAGACACATCAGTTCTTGTTCATTCTTCAGAATTAAGATAACCAGAATGTTGTGTTGCCATGACTATTTCACTGCTGCAAGGTGTCCATTTCTCCTTTAGATGTGAATATTTGTAATAAAACAAGAAGTTAAATTCTGTAACATGATGAGAACTTATCTTGTCTCACACAATTCGTTTGCAGCAGTGAGGAGATTGGAGTGCTGGACTTATTTTCAATATAATAAAAGTAGGTCTGGCATTAGGGTTTGTTTTTTTTACTGAGCAGTGGCATCATCTAAGGGTTGATTTATATAAGCTTGAACTATTGTTTATTCTAACTTTTTAAAAATTATATTAGTGAGGTTTTTATTATAAAAACCACATGGCTGTTCCTATTGCATCTTCCATCTTTCTAGAAAGAAATGTAATTTGTAGTGATCTTCCTTAATTGCATATACTTGTCTGATTACGTTTGTCTTTAAGAACAATTTTGTCTTCCCGGTTGCCCACTAAATAAAATATTTTTAGTGGCAAACTTCCCTGGTCTTTCCCTGTTTTTTAAGCTGCTGACTGTATACCTGAAGTTCTAGAGGTTTTACTGACTTTTCTGAATCACTGTATTTCTGGTTGTCTTCAGAGAGAAGCAAATAATTGGAGTTCATTCTTTGGAGAAGGCTTGTGACTTAGTATATGAAAGAGCAAAGAGTGAAGAGTGCTGAAGTCTGTTGTCTGTCTAAATAAATAGGTAACTTCTACAAGGGTTTGTCTTTGCATTTCATATCTGTAGAGCTTCTGAGGAAGGACTACTTTAGAGCCTTGTCCTCAAGTTCTAAACTCCCTTTGTGGTCACTGCTTCTGTGTTTCGCATCTTTGAATTTTGTTTACCAGCTGTAATTGTCAGGGTGATCAATAATTAATGTTATTTTTATGGAAGGTTTAGCACTTTATAAGACTTTGCTAAATAAGTGAATAGGTAATTAATGCTAATGTTAGCATGCATGTGGAATTAATTTTCTGCAAATAGTGGCCACAAATAATATGTATTGTTTAAGTAAAAAAAAAAAAAAATTTTGAACAGTATGTGATATTTCTGCTGTAAGAGGTGAGTGGTTCTAAGGAACTTCTAGTTTTGCCCAGACATAGATAAAATTAAATTCCTGCAGCATGTGTGATATGATGTTTCTAAAGGAATCTGCATCTTTTTGCTTTTACAGGTCTTGTTCTATATGCTAAAAGCAATAATCTATAAGGCGTCTCAGAGCAGCCCTTTTAGGTTTTGCCTCCCAGGTACAACACACAGCTTTGTGACCTTCTCCTTGTCCTGTTACCCAGCGTTCAAGGAACGTGCTTTTGGCACAACAGGTCCCGTGCCAGGCTGTATAATGTGGCCCATAGATGAATGTTATGTGAGGAGGGGGTTTGAAAGCACTCTTGGCTTAAATCAGTAGTGATTCTATACTGGTGTAACTTCCCCCTGCAGGCCCTTCTTTACTGGGCACATAGCTGCACTGACAAACCTTTTGGGTAAGAGTTGGAAACAAAACCTGTGACTTGGCTGGCTGGGACATCAGGGACCCCGCAGGCTTCCTTTAGATAAAGAACTTCTGCCTTGTAGTGCGTCTGTCTCTGACTGGGCATTACTGCTGGTCTGAGCTGCATCTCTGTCAGAGGAAGGTTGCCATAGAGCCTTGTCAGTGAGCTATTTTATTTTAGACAGCCGTAAGTGTCCTACTTAAAAACAAATTTAAAAAATTGGAAAGCGTTGAGTCAGGCACACATACATACAAAATGTGTATAAAAGATATGTGTCCGTATGAAAAATTCTATTTGTACAACTGCATCTATTTAAAACCATTCTACTCCTGGAGCACTCAAATGCAGATGTATAAGAAAGCAAAGATGTCTTTTTAAACTTTGGTACTGTCATTAGCATAAGAAAGCAGAGAGTCTCTGCAAAATTTTCCCGAGATTCTCTTCTAGTAGCATTTACTGCTTTCTCCTTCTCTTTTAGGTCAACGTAGCTTATGCTGGTGTTCTGTGTTATTTCTCAAATGCAATTTAAAGTCATTACCTAGAATGTTCTCTAGCTCTCCAGCAAAATGGCACCTTTATCCCATTGTGATTTGTGCAGGAGGACAATGGGCAAGTCATGTAAGGGAACTATAACTATATGTGTTGTGTTTGATGGTATCCTCTCTTAAAAGTGGATGCCAGTTCAATAACCATAGCTTAGCTTTATCAAGTACTGTCTCTACCTCCGGGGATGCAGAACTGTAAATTATATCTTGAGTGGTGGTATCATGTAGGTTAAGAAGTCTCAGCATAGGTTTTTGTTCTCCTCATTCTAGCTACTTTATGTTTCTTCAGCTGGATGCTTGAACCTGAGATGTATGTAATATTTCAAGCAGGTCAGGAGAGGGAGCTGGCAGTCTAGGGGTGAAAAAGAATCCTCCTTCCATACAAATACCTTTTTTTAAAATTTTGCCTCTGAGTGTAGGGGTAACTTGTCTGTATCTGAAATAACAGGAATCCAGACCCAATTCTAGAACAAAAAGTTACAAGCAAAGATTTTTTACTGCTTTCTTTGTTCTGTGGCTGATGGTAGTTTTTATCTGTTGCCTGAGGGTGGCATTTAGAAGTGTTGCCAGTGCTTTTTCTCTTGGAAGAGGTGCATGTTGCCAGTAGTGCATGTAGGTGACAGGGACAGTAAGCAGAAACTCTCACCTTTATCCAAGTCCAATAAAATAGTCAGTGCTGATATTCATGTTGTCAGTAGTAGTTGCACTTATAGGGCACTAACCTAAGTAGTATCTGCTTGCCCTTCATGTGGCTTTTGGAAAGATTAAAGGCTCTTCAAAGACAGCATGCCCTTCGGATGACCTTAATTGAAATATAAAATTGTCCTGCATAAGGGCTTCCCCGCTGCAGTAGCCTTAGCCATCAGCCAGGTTCCCACTCAGCCCCTCATTCAGTCCCCCCATCAGCAGGATGGGAGAAGAAAGATATGGAGAAAAAAACAGGAACAAGAAATCTCATGGGTCAAGGTAAAGACAGCTCTTTCCTAGCCTCAAATCCACTCTTTCACTCCTGACTTTTGTACCCCCTTCTTTCCGCCACCACCAGCAGCCAGCGGGTCCATTGTGGAGATGGTTGGAACCAGCTGTGTCCAGCATGGAGCAGCCCCAACATCTTCCTTGAAAAAGCTAAGGAAGTGGTGAAATTCTCCCTTCCAGATAATGTAGGTCTTGAAACGTGATAGTTTCATGCTCCTTTTTTTTCACCAACATAATGGACTTCTGAGGCTCTAGGTGTGCTACCTTAACCAGTTTTTGAAGGACTGTACTGTAAAGCTCAGTCAGTGAAAGTGCATACATTAAAAAAAAAAAAAAAAACAGCGCAAAACCAGCTTTCAGGAAAAGTTAGCGTTGTACAGATCCTTTTACAAAGTTAGTCCACATGTACTTGCCTGCTTGAGGAGGAGGCAGAATGTGTTTCACAGATGGGCACGGAAGTGACTGGAAGCAGGGGATGTGCAAACTGACAAAGGAAACCCTGCCCTCACCCTTCAAATCTCACCTGAATTTCTCAAATCTGTTTTATGTTTTAAGTGTGACATATTTATGACAAGTTACTTGGCATGGTTTTGGGCTCTTTAGTGCTTGTTCTGTATATAAGGTAATTCCTTCTCTGCAATATTTTGTGTATATTCTCTATGATGCTGTGCTGCCATTCCAATCTTAGATTCATCCCAGTGAGTTTGTATTTTATGAATAATTAAAAATCTTGTCTTCATTCCTATTGCAGAGTTTGAAAATAGCATATTATTGTTCCCTACCTTTAATTCTTGGTATTTTGAGTTCTTGGTTTTGGGGTTGTTTTTTTGGTTTTTTGTTTTATTCACAAGTGGCTGCCCTTACATGGCAGGTAGAAAGCTTAGGCTGATATGAGAGACTTGACCCGTGTCGTTCTGGTATGGTAAAGGTATCATGGTGTGACTAGAAGCCAAGTGCCGTTTGGGTTTATGTAGGGCCTTGCCTGGTACATATAAAATATGGTGATCTACTTATTTGTTCTTGTTCAGGCTTCTCCGCTATACGAGTTCCATAGACTTTTAACCTTCAATTCTTATTGTCCTGTGAAAACGAGCAGAGGTGCTACTTGTCTTTTGCAGTCATTAATCCCTATTTCCATCTTCTTTAGCAGGGATTGAACACTGATTCTTCTTGCCAATAATTGGTGGGAGAAATGAGAGTTTGAATGCTGTTGAGAAATGCTGCTGTGCAGCAATAGTGAGGTTTACTATACCCACTGTCTGGGTTTGTTTGTTGGTTTGTTTTTTTTTTCCTTAATATCTGTCTGTAAAATCTTATTGGCATCTTAGTCACAGAAATCCAGCTCACTTTGCACTGTTGGTGCCAATCTGTTAGCAGGGGAATGTGCTTAAATGGTAGTGTCCTGTTCCTTTATTTGCGGTTCCCTGTATTCCCTTGATGGGATGTGACTTGTGAGAGTTCTAGTCTTCTCATAGACTTTGAGAGTAGTTTGAAGGAAGAGTCTTGGCTTGTTGTTTGGGGTTTATTTTTTTTGCTTTGCTCATAAGCTTCTTTTGCTCAGGAAATAGCATTTTTAGTTTGGGATATTGACAAAAATGACTGGGAGAAAAGTGGGCTCTCAAGGTTAGAATAAATAAATGACATTCAGGGGATATATATATATATTTTTTTTTTTTTTGTCTCCTGATGAAGGGGTAGGGTTTTGATGCTGTGTGTATGTGTTTGGCATTTTTTATTGTTTTGGGGTACTTTTGCAGAGGGAGGTTGAGGTGATTTTGCCTTTTGTTTTTAGCTAAGTTCTCAAAGGGGTTAGAATGAATTTTGTTCTCCTTTAGCTAAGAGTTCATATGCTTCATCAGTTGCATTTTCTTCTGGGCTTGTTCAGGAATCCTGCTTGTTTCCGTGGTCTGTACTACATTTAAACATAATTGGCATGCAGTAGCAGGCTCTGAAGCAGTGCTGCTTTTATTGGCGTGACAGGGTGAAAGGCTTAATGCTCATTTGAACAGTGACATATTTTTAAGTGAGCTTGGAGCTGGAACTGAAAACTTGAGCCAGTGGTTGACTGGCAAGAAAATAACTAACATCTTCAAGAAGCTTGAGCAACCTAGTTAGCCCCATTTGAAATATGATATATTAAGAAGTAACTTGCTTTTCTTTTAGTCTTAACATTGAATTAATTGTATATTGAAAGAAAGCAGTATTTGCACGATTATAAGCACAAAAATGCTGCCAGGACAGTCAGGGACTTTTCAGCTTCTCTGCTGTGACAGTGTCTGCACGTGCAGGAGAAGCTGGGAGGGAGCACAGCCCCAATTACTAGCCTAGGATTTGACCTTAGATTTAGGATTGAGACCCAAATTTGACAATGGTATATCCCATATCATGCATGTCCTGCCCAGTATATTGATGAGGATCTGTCCAGAAACTCTCTCTTGCTCCAGGTTGTCTCCCTCTGGGTCACCCCTCTCTCAGGGTCATCTTGGTCTCTCGGACACTTGGGCTCTTATCTCCATTCCAGGATTGTGGTTTTGGGACTCTCCCTGCTCCGGGATCATTAACCGGAAATGGGCTGAGCCTTGGTCATGGGGTGGTTAGAAGTATCACTGTGTGTCACTCATTTGTATATTTGTATATATTATTATTATTATCATCATTTTTATTTTCAATTTTACTGTAGTTTAGGTATTAAATTGTTCTTATCTCAACCCATGAGTCTCTTTTCCCTTTATCCCTTTAATTCTCTCCCCCATGCCTGGGAGGGGGGAGGGTGTGCAAGCGGTTATTGTGTTTGGCTGCCAGCCAGGGGTCAAAATTCCAACAGTGGCCCGGGCCCCCAGGTCATGGCTAGTTTGCAGAGAGCAGCATGCTCCCTGCAGTGTCACCTCTGGATCGCAGCATGGAAACTGGAACTTGAAGAAATGTCACTGTCTTTGACAATACTTACTGTAGCAGCATTGCTGGGCTGCATGGTTTTCAGTGCAGCTTTTGCAAGCCCAGCTGTGGCCTCAACAGTGTACTTGGCTGAAGCTGTTAGATATCATAACAATTGTGCTGTATAATATCCAGCTTTTTTTAGTTATAAGCTAACTCTGACATGCCTACAAGAGTCATGACCCAAAGGATGACTTCACTGTAGTCACGTATTGCTCAGTGACCTACCTTAGAGGGTGCAGTGTGGTGTCTGTCCCATGTTCTTCCCAGCAGACCTAATTAAGAGGTTTATAAGAATATAGAAAGAGTTGCACTCTTACGCTTAAAATTATGCAAATACTGCTTTCTTTCAGTACAGGTGAATATGTTTGAGAAACTGAGGGCTTGACTATAAGTTAAAGGACAGATGATAATGAGCACCAGTACTCAAGGCTGATTAGAAACCCAGATGGCTTTATGCATGTTTAGCCTGTTGTATATCCGAAATGCTGGGAAACAGCATTGCCAGTGACTGTTAAAAGGCAAAGCAAGTTCTCACCACTAAGCAATATGACCAGTAGATAAAGCTGGTAGGTAGATTAGGTTGTAACTAAGGTTGTAGGTTTAAAAAATGAGTTAGCGACAGTGCAGGTGTAAGAAGACCAAGGAGAACATACTGAGCTACCCTGTTCCAGGAAATGTTGATGCCATGGGAATAGAGCAGGCCTGCAGAGCAGAGCATTGCTAGCTACAAATGTTCCTTTACTAACTTACTAGAAGCTAAAACCTGGTATCTGTGACCATGAGATCATAGCAGCACACTCTGCAAAAATATCTGACATATTGCAGAATACACAATCCTGTGCTTTCTCTAGAAAAAGAAACTAAATGTGCCCTACCTACTCATTTCTGCTACTACTTACTATTCAATTTGGGATACATTACAGTTAATTGGCTTTGAATTTTTTCTTGGCAGTAATTTATTTTCCTTTTCTTTGGTTATCATTTTGTAAACTTCTAGGCTATTTCATGTACTCATGGCCTATTTGATGGGTTGTTTTCCCAAGCACAACTTCAGCTCTTTCTGAAATCTGTTACTATTTCATTTGTAGTGTTGTAATCCAAACTCTCCAGTATGACTCAACAATTTCAGTCACTCCACTTGGGTTCATGTAATGCAGTGTGCTTGGTTGCTACATAACTGCACTTTAGGTGTAGGAAGGTGTGCACGGGAGCTCTCCAGCTTTGCTGTGTGTGCTCTGATACCGATCAATGGCACTCTTGCACTGCATCTACACTAAACGGGGACTTTTCTGGCTTCTGTGTCCACTTTTCATACCCTTTGGCAGAACCTTTTGAACAATTCTGGAATAGCTAAAATCAACCCTTATCGGCTTGTTTGAACAGAGCCAGTTGGTGTAATATGTCCCTGGCTGATGAATTTTCCCTTTCCTTGATGCCCACAAAAAGCATGTTAAAACCTCTTGCGTATTCATATGTCATACAATCGTGGAATGGTTTCGGTTCAAGGCTGGAAGAGTTTCTAATTAGAGAAGTTAATCTTTGTTTTGTCAGGTTATATCTGACAAGAATTTCCACATATTCACTGAAACTGGAAGTCTTTAACAGCTAAAAATTTAGGCTACTCAAAATGTGGGCCATGCAGCTGTCACTGTGGCTCTACCAGGTGCTTTATACCCACGCTTACTTGTAGGAGGACCCAGCAGTAAGTCCCCATTAAACATAAGAATTTTCTTTGGTGCCATGATTTTTTTCTTTCAGTAGTTGCTCACTATCATAGAGCTTCCCAACCTGCAAGTTTAATACAGTCTTCAAGGACAAAGAGGCAAAAGGGAACACGAGGGACTGCTTCGTGCTAGTTCAGTTCTACCTTGGGTTGGGGCTGTAGTTTTGTTTGT
>NW_010125545.1:10465-19317 GCF_000699245.1 Pterocles gutturalis | reverse complement strand
GTGTTTGAAACCCCCCCCCCCCCCCCCGATTTTGGCTGTGAGGTTTCATGGTGCTTTCACAAGTTCTCCTGGGTTCCAAGAAACACTCCAGCAGAAACTGGCAGTGGTTTAATGGTTGGGCTTTTAAAAACAAAAACAAACAAAAAACTCCAAAAACCAAACAAGGCTTTGCAGCTTACTTTACATCACTGTTCCCAATTATAGTAACTTTCATAACATAATATAAACTAGTAACTGTATATAATAGTATGTGTATGTTGTTTGTTGTCATATGCTCCCTTTTTTGAAATGGAAATTATGCAGGTCTTATATATGTGATGGTTCTGAACCATCTGTCTAACAAGGTAGGACTAAAATATTGCTAGTTTAAGGTTGCTTTTTCTACATATATCTTCCAAAAGCATGCACAAGTTGAGGGTCTTTAGAGAAAGTGTGACTGGTTAAACTGCTTACTATGAAGAAGTTCTTGTATGAAATCAGTTTCATATTCTTTTTATGGTAGCAGGTTTTGATAGAGGAAGCATTTTTTTAGCATCAGTGTTATCTAGAAGGACGGGAGGAGGAAAAGACCATGAAAATAATTTCTTGTAATATGGACATTTTTTCTATTAGAGACCACTTTTATGCATGTGGGCATTTGTAACTCCTGAGGAAAAAGCCTTCTGTTTTGCCTATACCACCCATTTCATTCAATGCACAGGTACCAATTTGTCAGTCTGCAATCTGACTCCCCATATGGTCAGGTAGTGAAGAGGCAGAGGAAGGGAGAGCAGGTCATCCTTTACTGTTAGTAAATGAGTGAGTCACTTTTATCTCCCTCTTTAGTGTAACATCTCAAAGAAAGTTTGTTGTCACCAATTTGTTGGCTGCAGCAGCTCTACCGTCTAAGTGGTACGAGTTGCTGGGAAAGCTCACTTAGTGACAAAATAAACGTTATAATGTCTTGTAAGCTGTGTATGTAATACTGCATTTTATGGTCTAGCCATTCTGTGCAGAGCTGTTCTCCATGTAACACACATGTTGAACATTAACTACTATTTGGGTACAGAAGGTGGAGTGTGCTCTCTCTGATTTCTATTGGGTGTGTGGCAGTCAAAGATAAACATACTGGTAGTTAATGCCATAAAACAAGCAACTGGGACCAGAGTGATCATAGGGCATTAAATCAGTTGTTTCTAGTTTTGTGAATCCCTCATGTCTTGGTGTTTCTTTTTTTTTATTGCTTTGAAGGGTTTTCTCCTCCCTCTTGAGGAGAATCAGTTTAAATTCTGTTGTGCTTTGGCTTGACTTCTTTTAACAAGTGCTGAATTTATGACATATGAGAAAATACATACTAGATACTTTTTAACAAACTTTTTGCTTGGTTTATTGCAATTATTTTATATGTAAAGATGGTGGTTTCTTAGCACTGTACTTCTTCAAGAAGCTGTTGTATTCTCATCTGCTCTCAATAGCATGTTGAACTTTGATTAAGAATGTCTGTTGTTCACCTGTTGCCCCCCCAAAAAATAATAAAGCAGTATCTTAGGATGATAATTTAATGCATGTTTTAAGTTTTTATGCAGCTTGTTTTAAGGGAGCTCCTAATTCCTAATTCTGTTCCTGAAACTTGGTAAGATTCGATTTCTGTGCTAGAAATTTTCTGTTAGTTAGAAAACAAAACAAAACACAAAAAACTCAACTTAAAATTTGCAGGCTACACCTAAGCTTGCTTGACCTTCTTGGAAAAATAGAGAGATTAAACTCTTCATCTTGTCTTTTGCTGGAAAGACGGGTTTTAGACAGCTTGGAATCCTGGACAGGAGTTCTGCATGTTACAAATGATACTGCTTTTGGGGAGAAGGCCAGACTAAAGGAACTGGATGCTATTTAGCTTTACTTTATCTGAAATCAGTGAATTTTGCTGTGTTTTGGGACTAAGTGGGAATGCTTAATATGTTAGAACTTTAAAAACCAAAAATTTTCTAGTGTTTGAAGTTGAAGCACTGGGTATCTAAATTCTTGGGTTAACCTTAGAACAAGTACACAAACCCATGCAGCCTAGCTTTAAGATCAGCTAACGTTTCTACTAGTACCTGTAGCCTGTGATTTGGGTTAGGTTTTTTCCCATGCCTATGTGTTACAGATGGCATGCCAAGTGTAACAATTGTAGCTTTTTTTTTCCTTTCTTTTTTTCTCCATTTAAAGGCTGTAAATGTGCCAAGTGTAACAATTGTAGCTTTTTTTTTTCCTTTCTTTTTTTCTCCTTTTAAAGGCTGTAAATGGGATTGCAATTAGCCACATTATTGAAAGATTCTTATCAAATCCCATTAATTTTCCTCACAGTGCTCTTCAAGTATTCAAGCTGTCCAGAGTTTATTTTGCAGCTTGAGTGATGGTATGGCACTGCGTGACTGTGGTTGATATGTGATAACGGGCAGCAGATTTCAGGCAGTGTGTCAAGTAAGCTTTTAATGGAGAATTTGGCTTCCTGGGATTTAAAAGGTTGGCACTGTGACTTAGGATACTTACAGGACATAAGCCTTTCCTTTCTCTCCTATGCTTTCTTTGAGTTACAGCGAACATTGAAATTTTTCTTCAAGAGCAAAGTCTGATGCTGTTGGAATAGCTGCAGACAGGAACAACATGTCACTGTATCTTTTGTGAAGAAAATAAAAAGAAATGTCAATACAAGTCTTTAGAATAAATAGAATTACTGTTTAGATATTCTTTTCCATTGTGCATCTCTTCTCCCCCATTTGAACTTAGAAAGAAACCCACCTAAACAAAAAACCCCACACCCACCCACAAAAAAAACCCACTTTCTTTTCTGTTACAGAAAAATGCAAAGGGGCAGGAGTTGTTTGACCAGATTGTGTATCATTTGGACCTTGTGGAAACTGATTACTTTGGCCTACAATTCATGGATGCTTCCCAGATTACAGTAAGTATAACTTCAGTTAATTTTTGTGTTCTGCAGTGGTTTGTGTTACCTACTATGAATATATTACTAGTGCAGTTTCATGGAGAGATATAGGCATTAGGGGATATACTGATGGAACAACGGATACCATGTTTGGTTCTTGCATATAAAGCCAAATCCTCTAAATTAGTTGTGCCATTTTATATGATATGCACATTATTTGGTCACACAGCAATAATTGTGGGTAAAGAAAAGTGTGCTCTATGTTTAGGAGGTTCATAGTATTAAAATTGGGTTAAATCTCTTGCAAGCAACGGTTCCTTGTAACTCCTATCTTTGCTGTTCCATGCACAGATTATGTTGCTCTGTAGATTTAGTTTCATTCGCAATAGAGAAAAAATAACATGTTTACAGATGCAGGTAGATAGATACACTGGTAAGATAGGGTTAAAAGACTGCAACCTTGTGGTTAAACTGTATTGCTATATATTTAATTTTTTCCGTTGTCTGTTCATCTTACGTGCTGAGCTATTGGTATGACAGCAACCTTGGCTGTGGATAGAGAATATACAGACTTGGAAAATAAATGTTTGCTTTTAGATTGTCTGGTCAGTATGTAAATGGTTTTTTTTCCATAAAGCAACAGAAGACATGTACTCTGTGCTATTTAGAATTAAAAAAATGGGAAAATGTCGCTGCAAGATTGACGTCTTATGAAAAGTAGGTTCTAACTTTATCATCTCAGAATTCTCAGCTTTATTCTCTAGCAAGCGTGGGTCAGTGTGATTAGGTCAGATCGGTGTTTACCAGCTGCACTATGATCTGTGTTTTACCAATGACTTTAAACAACAAACAGTAAACCTGTCCAGATATTATAATGACTTGATATTGAGAAAGGGAATCTATGTTTTTTTGGAGAAGAGAAAACTGGTATTATCTACTTAAACATTATCCTCATATCCCACTTAATTTAAGGGTATGCATTTATCTCTGAAAAATTATGTTTGAATGAAGTATGTCCATAATGGGTTTGCGGTTCTCAGGAAGTTTAGTGTGTGTTCCTGATAAAATTTATACTGCATAAAGTGTGTCTCCTTCTATTTTGGACCTGATCATAAGGACACAGCTAATGTAGGAGAGCGTGCTCATAGTAGGAAAACCAGATTATATTGTCATTGATTGTCAAATCACCTAACTGGGAACTTGATAGCTAGGAATAGTTACCTAGCAAGCTGTTCTGTAATGTTTTGAAAGAAGGGAAGCAGAAAGGAAGAGCAAAACATCCTTTCCAAGCAAGAAACAGGGCGGATCAGAAGCAGAAGAATGAGGGCTGAGGAAGCAGAGAATGCTCATTTTCTTGTATATTTGCAAAACTGAAGAGCTCTTTTGAATGGTAGGAAAAGTGAAGCAGAGATGTGAGCCAAGTGTGTTTTCCATAGATAGCTCTAGCCGTGGTGTTCAGGGCAAAATGTGCCTGTATATGCAAGTGTTCTATGTGTTCTAGCTTTGTTTTTCTGCTATTTCTTTCTTCTGTATTGGGGGAGGAAGTAAACATGGCATCTACAGTTTACAAGAGGGATAACAGCTATGAACAGCTTCTAGGGAGTCTAAAAAAGCCAACACTGGTTGCTTGGGTAGTAAGGTTATGGTTTCCTGTATTAAGAGGAGTGTTGGGGGCAGAGTTCTTCACCTTCACTGGAGTGAAAGGCTGAAACCTCTCATTTGATGTTTGATTTCTTGGGTTTTGGTTTTTTTTTTTTCAGTCCGGCTTAAGCTGGGCAGAAAGAAGAGCTTAGAGAGTTTCAAGGCACAAGCTTTTATCTTCCCCAGGACCCTATGCAAAATGGTTCCATGCTTTAACAGCCTTCTTTGGTCTGTTTTGAACTTGTGATACACTCATTTTATTTGCATAGCAATTAATGCATAGCTTCCATGTGCTTCTGCTTAGTGCCAGCCCAGCCACACAGTGGCAATTGCAAGACTGGGAGATTAAAGTTGTGTAAACTCCTTGAGGCTCAAAGCCTTTGTCTTTATTATGTATTGTTAAGTGCTAGACATCTTTAAGCCACCATTATAGAGTACAGAATAGTCTTTGAATAGTGGAGATCGCTTCTGTGTCCTCCAAGGCCAGCAGCTTTTGAGTGCAGTGTGTTTCTTGCTGTCTTGTAACTTTGCCAAAGAGTCAGGACAAGCAGTATCGATAGCTGTGATTTAGAAAAGAAGATAATAGTTAAAGCTTATCTGCTTTGAAAGAGAAAAAAACTTTATTTGTTTGAACAGCTTATTTTTAATACCCCCAAAAAAATAATTTTTCAATACAACCAAAAAACATAAAGTTGTGAAAGGCAAGATGTCAGCAGTAAAGGCAGAAAATACTGCAAAGCCTATTCAGTGAACATGGCATCGCTTTGTAGCTTGTGCTCTTTGAAGATATCCATGAACAGAAGGATGTAGACAATCATCTGGTAGTTTCTAATCAAGCAAAGCTTTGTGTAGTTGTGTTTTAAGTTATCTGGTATTAACTCCAAAAGCAGAAATACTCGGAGGGGAGAGGGGCTGTTAAGTATTGTTAGCATGTGGAAGAACTTAATCTAGTGGAAAACCTTTATTCGTAAGTGAGGTTTAAAAGCAGCACAGATACCTTGCCTGCTGATGTTCAGCACCTTGACTAATGACAGCTCATAGGTTATAGCGAGGAATAAAACTACATCTTACTGTAGTTGCCTTATAATAGTTGCTTTGGACCAACTCTTTTTTTCTACCAGACTCAGTAATAAAACTTCTGAGGCTTAGTGCTCTGCAGATGTTCTAGTGGTGATTCTTTTATAATTCTCATCCTTTTAAAATTTCTATATATTAGTATATGTTTTATAATGTGCATAATAGAGTAGTACAGTGGGATGTATATAATTTATATGTAAATACGCATATATTGGAGGTGCGTGCTCAAAAAGGTCTTTACTTTTTTTGCACCATCAAAAGAGGTTGGAGACCACTGCTCTGGGGCAGCTCTAGTGAGTCTGGGGACATCCTAAGGCACTTCAAATTATTCCATAGTTTTGTAATAAAAATGCTGCTCTGCTTTTCTGTTACTCCTGTTTGTGGAAAGGAGGGGAGAGAGAGGGAAAGGAGGAGTGAAAGAAGGAAATTGGAATCAAAGAAATAATTTCTTGTTCAGCTGTTACAGGACTTCAACAGGGAAGTAGTGGTTGGGATGATTGAAAAGTGTCACTCTTACGTGGGAGGTCTCTGCAATGGTTTAGAGGAAATTTAAAGCTTCTTCGGTTTTAATTACTTTTACTATGATGTGTGTGTTCTAGCAAAACAGGAAGCCTTGAAAGCTTCAGTCAAGGTTGGAAGCAGCAATAATAAAATCTTGTGAGACCATACTGCTAAGTTGAGTTGCCATGAGAAGGTATTTTATTGATCCTTGCAGAAACTGGTCATGTGCAACATATTCTATGATTGGTTTGGGTACTGGACATTTATTTTGGGCTGCTGGTAGCTAATGTTTATTCATCTTCTGTCCAGGCTTGTCCCTCCTTTGTCTCTTATTCCAGATCATTGTAAGAAAAAGGGCTTCTGTGGTTTACAGATCCTCATCAGCTACAACATATTAGAGGATTCTCTCAGTATGTAGATCTCACCATTTCTGCAGTTGCATTCTCTGTTCCGGTTTTCTGTCTTGTGACAGCAAAACATGGATACCCTCCCAGCCACCCCTGTTTTGCAGGAATTCAGAACAGAAGTATTGCCTGTGTTGATTAGCTTGGAATTTCCTTCTGTTTCCCTCATGATTTTGTTTCTAATCACAAGAACAAGTACAGAGTAATTGAGGGGGAAGATTTCAGATGCATCTTTAAACTATTTTTTTTCTTTTTGCAAATGAGCTGCTGTAATCCTTGAGGTGTGAAACTTTAGTTGGGAGTGCACAGAAGCAAAAGAATCAAAATACCACTTTTCTTATATGCATCTTTTTCAGTGACCCTCTAAGACCTTTAAGTCCTTCATGTCCAGTCTCTAAGGTCAGAAAGGCCTCTTGGCTTAAAGAAGGTCTAGATGGAACAGCTGGGTAGATATATTGCAGTCTGCAGCCAGTTGAGCCATTCTGGGGATGTGTGAACACACCCAATGTATCTGGCTCTTTGGGAAGCGCTGGATTTACAGTGTTGTACAACAAGACTTCAGTGCAAGGACAGCCCGTGCCTCCTGCAGGTGCCCATGGCTATGATGGGGGCCAGTGTTCCCTGCAGAGATGAGAGCCAGGACCTACCTGCAGTGAATTGTCCTCGCAAGCTGCGCTTCTATCCAAACTTCTTATTATTGAACAATTCCTAAATTGGGGTTTGATTCATTTGCTGTGAGAGGTGAGAAGACAGTGGAGGGAGTAGATGGAGATGAGGGCATAGAAACTAAAACAGGCTTTTGTGAAAGCAGTGTTCTAAGTATGAAAATAGAAGGGAAAAAAGGAGCAAGAACTGTGTGCCCAGACTGGGCCTAACCAGCAGCAATGTGTCAGGACCCTCTGATCCAGACACTGAGATCCTCACCTGTATGGGAGATGACCTTGTGGCCAGGTTTTTCTGGGAGACTCAGGATCGTGTACGCTTCACGGCATAGGTTTTCAACAGTGTAGTGTGATGGTGGGGGGTGAAGCAAGCTGGACAACAAAGAATAATACCTGAATGCGTTTGTTTTCTCTACACATCATGAACTAGACTCCAGGATGTTTTAGCAGGTATTGGTCAGGGCCTTGGAGGGACTTGGTGCTTCTGACTGCCTCTGCTGCATCTGAATTTTCTTTTCATTGTCATTCAAATCCAGAGTTTTTTCCACTGCTTGCTTTTGATATAATTGCTGTGAGTTCTTAAGAGTGTGAGGGATGTGGAAAATGAGCAACTCAAACCAGTCAATTAGCCTCATAGTGTGATATCTGGGAGTCTTTTTCCTTATGTACTGCTTAATACTGTAACAACAGTTGCTTATTGGGCAGAACAAAATAGGGACGAGCCTTATTGTTCAATATATTGAATGTTGGGAGGAAGGGAGTCTGGTAAATATTTTGATAATTCAAAAGGTTTCCTTTTCTGCTTCTGGTAGAAACATCCCATTTCCCCATGAATAAACTATTAATTTCATCTGTGACTTTGTTTCACCTCCCTGAATGTCTCTTTTTTCCTCTGGATGATGAGCTCTTTGGGACTGTGGTTGTTGCAACATGTGTGTCTGAGGATTGTAGCTCTGAGCAACAAATACATATCACAGTTGGAAGGTCCCAAGAGCTGTACAGGTAACTATATCCTGTAGTACTCGGTGCTTCAGTTACTAATAGTGGCAGTGATACGAATGCAAGTTCAGTAACTGGACAAAGGCAATGTAGCTTACTCCACAGGGATGAGGAATACCTGATGACTGAATACTTCCAGCTGTTGCTATTCAAGGCTGCATTGTGGTCTATGAACACTTGGTGGGAAACTCCAAAACACTAAGAATTCCCAGACAATCTCCAGTTTTCAGTCTTCCAGTAGCACTTGCCATTTCCAGGAGGGCTGGAGACCATTTCCCCAGCACAGACTTGAGAAGCAGCCATACAGGGCAGGTGGTTGTGATACTGTCTATCAGTGATGCTTCTCCACCTCTCTTCTGAGCGTAGAGAAGTCTCCTGTCTGTCCAGGACAGCAAACAGTTTTTGCTGTTTTCTTTTGTCTTTGCACATGGTTGGATCATAAGCTGGAGTGATTTCCTTAGTTTTCTTCTACAGATGTAGTCAGATTTGTCACCCGTTACAAATCCTTTCAGTTTATTTTTTGAGTGCTGGGCACAGGCTTCAAAATTAAAGGTAACTTGCTTTTTATTGCTAGAATTAATCTGGAGTGGTATCAGCTTTCACTGTCTGTATAATAAATCTAATGAGAATTGTGCTATACAAGGTGAGTTTTTTATATAATTT
>NW_010125545.1:0-10437 GCF_000699245.1 Pterocles gutturalis | reverse complement strand
CCCCCCCCCGTCCAGTTTCATTGCCAAGAAGAGAAAGGGATTAATCTTCTATGTACTATTGTTTCACATGGTAGCGATTGTTTGGTGTTCACATGCAATTCTAAGTTCTACTTCTGTCACCTTAGGTCTGCAAAGCAAAATATTCCTTGTGCTGAAGTTAGGTTACCACATGTATATGAGGATTGGATAATGGTCTTGAAGGCTGTTCCTGTAGCTCTCCATTATTCACAGAGGTGATTCTCCCCCTCTACTCTGCTCTTGTGAGACCCCACCTGGAGTACTACATTCAGCTCTTGGGCCCCCAACATAAGGACATGGACCTGTTGGAGTGGGTCCAGAGGAGGGCCATGAAAATGGTCAGAGGGCTGGAGCATCTCCCATATGAGGACAGGTTGAGAGAGTTGGGGCTGTTCAGCCTGGAGAAGAGAAGGCTCCGAGGAGGACCTTATAGCAGCCTTCCAGTACTTAAAGGGGGCCTACAGTAGAGATGGGGAGGGACTCTTTATCAGGGAGTGTAGTAAGAGGATGAGGGGGTAACAGTTTTAAGCTGAAAGAGGGTAGATTTAGATTAGATATTAGGAAGAAATTTTTCACTGTGAGTGTGGTGAGACACTGGAACAGGTTGCCCAGAGAAGCTGTGGATGCCCCATCCCTGGAGGTGTTCAAGGCCAGGCTGGATGAGGCTTTGAGCAACCTGGTCTAGTGGAGGGTGTCCCTGCCCATGGCACAGGGGTTGGAACTCGATGATCTTTAATACTCCTTCCAACCCAAACTGTTCTATGATTCTATGAGCCACACATGAAAAGCTACTGGAGGATTTTTGCCTGTAGTATAGATGTTATTCGTATTTGATTTTATTTAATATGAAGCTAAACTTTTCTTCTAATGCAATCTGTATATTTGTCTTTGTGAGTGGTTTATCTTTAGCCAAAATAAATATTGAGGAGAAAAACATTTTTGTATTTGAAGCATAAAAAATTAATCTGCCCTGGAGTTGTGAAAGTAACAGACTTGGATAATTTCAGTAAAAGAAAGCAAGGATTCACTGTTAATATTTTTTTCCTTATCAGAAATTTGAAATTTCCCAAAGCATCTGTGAACAGCTATGGTTTCTGGTGTAATTCTTTGTAAGAGAGTGAAGTAGAGACAGAATAAATTACTTGCAACTGTAAGGAATTTATTTGTATGAGCTGCTGTAATGTTTTATTTCACTCTGGTAGAGATTTCTCAGATTGTAAGGATGGATTCCTTGGCAGCCTCAGCTAAGGGAGTATAGCAAGTCTCGCGCAAATAAAAGCACCTTCAGAATAATTGTTCCATTTCTCTTTTCTCTCTCTCTCCTCTTTCTGTGAGATTTATTTATCTCAAGAGTCGTAAGTTGTCAGACTTTCAATCTATATCCTTCTACACCTGTGATAAATAAATTTTTGCCTTGTCTTAGGAAATATTTCATAAATAAATGCCAGCATTACTATCCAACAAATATTTTTTTCACATTTATTTAGCCGTAATAGTGCGGTGTTAGTGGAATGACAAGTAGTCATTCAGAGATTCTTCTTTTTCTGAAAGCATGAATGCTTTAACAGGGAGGAAGGAAGAGGTTTTTTTCTCATAATAGTTTGTTCCACAGTACCTAGTTTATAATTTTAAAATAATTATATGCGTAAAGATAGAAAAACATTTTATTTCAGGGAAGTCCAAATACTGGTTTATTGGCTTGTACAACAGGAGTATCTATATGGCGTTGCTTCAGATCAGATTACAGCCTTGTGTAGGACATCGCACAGAGAAGGTCAAAAGATTTAAGCTAAATTTACACCAGACAATGTTTATTGCTACTCTTCTGTAGATGCAACTTGCACTGATGAGAGAGTGCCTAAACTTTGCTGGGAAGCATACTTTTTGGTCATCATAGTTACATCTACTCGAGACCTTTTGCTTTAGTTTAAAAAGGGGAGGTAGGTATGCGTCAGTGTTTCCCAAATCCTTTTAGTGGCGATTAAGTCTTCATCCTTATCTGGAAAAAACTTGGCTATGGAGCAATGGAAGGCAGGACAGTACAGGATCTGGAGGGTCTCCATAAAACAGGGGAGTTGAAAGGAGAATGAAACCCAGGGGTCTGGCCTGATGTCCTCAGGGGCAATGGGGCAACAGTTAAACAGTTAAAGGGTATTTTCCTTACACACCACTGCTTTGTGGCTTTGGATTTTGAGGTTTCCTCTCTGGAAGAGTGAAACTTCCCTGGCAGCACTGATACACTTATAAGTCAAGCTTCCCTGTGTGAAATAAGATAAGTTGGTAAATGGGCAAATAAACACTTTCACAAATGTGAAGAAGCTTAGCAAATAAACATGGCAATATTTCCTTTTAGGAGATTTTTATCTGTTAAATTTTACTGTAAATAGCTTATTGTGTCAACAAAATCTTGAAATGAAACTGCTTTTAAATGTGGATTTTCTTTTTTTAGCACTGGTTGGACCATTCAAAATTCATTAAGAAGCAAATAAAGAGTAAGTACTGTGTCTCTGCCTGTTTATTTTGTTACTTCCTTAAGAATTTGAACTTAGAGTATTTGAACGTGATTGTGAATGTTTAAATATGGCCTTTAATGGAATAATTATTATTTCTTAGGAAATAGTTTTAATTTAATGGCTAATTGGCTGACTATGCCGTGTCTAAACGCAAGAGCACTTATAAGCAATAGACCAGCCTTTAGTAGACCTCTTTAAACATGTCCTGTTTGTCTGAGGCAGAGTAGGTTGCCAGGTAATTTCAGTCTGCTCTGTGAAATCAGGTTGCCTGGACACAGATCACGGTTTCTGTCACTGCTTCTGATCCAGAACAGGTTTCCTGGGTAAATGGAAAATATTTCATTGTGTAATGGTTAACCTTTTTTTTTGTATATGATAAATAAAAGTAGCAGAAGTACCTGCTGTTTCACCAAAGGGAGTTTTTGGGTTGAGGGGTTGAGTTTGGCCGCGGAGATTTTTGTGGAAATTGATAAGGCAGGCAAGTTGCTTCTGGATCTCTGATAATCTGGTGACAGGCTTGGGTACAGTACAACACTGGCATTAGCATGTTTTGTTAATATGCTGCAGTTGGCAACAGCCATAGGCCAACTGATAATATATCTTCTCTGAGATTAAAATACATTAAAATATAGAATTTTGCAGGGAAATTGTTGACCCCCTTGCCAAGACCTCACAGAGATAGGTCTTGATTGCTTCAGTGGTGCTTTGCCTTTCTTTCTGATAAGTATCCAAATATCCAGATGATTTTTGTAAATGGTAGAGTTGTTCTTCTTCAAAGGCCTTTAGGACATCTTGTTTTCACCCCACAGTGTGTGGGTGACAGTCTGCTAGAACAGATGGTAGGGAGCTGCTGTGGTAAGGTTTTGGTGGTTGGCTTTCTCTCACCTTTTCATCACATCACAGACTGCTTCACCTTAACTAAGTGTTTTGCAGGTGTGCTTTCTGTGATAGCCTTGTCCTTTTCTTGGTCTGTTTTAAAATGTGGAAAATGAGCAATTCTGTAACACCTTCAGCCAGTGTAGTTGCAGTGTTTTGTCTGTGTTTAACCTTTGAAGGGCCTTTTTTAAAAGAAATTGGCCAAGCCCTGCCCTGAGGAATGCCAAAGAGGGAAGCAATTTGATGAGTGTTTTAAGGGTCTGTCTCACAACAGGATACTTTTCTTTACCTTCCATTCAGCAGGTGCTTTGAGAAGAGTTTGTCTTTCGTGGCAGGGGGGTTGGAACTTGATGATCTTTAAGGTCCTTTCCAACCCAAACCGTTCTATGATTCTGTGTTGCTCACTGCTCTTTTTTTCCCTAAGCAGTGAGCAGGTGAAAGTCATTATCTTGCTGATGCAGACCTTACCAGCAGTGTCTTAACTGTCAGCCTAGGGTACTATAACCTGTCTTCTGGGAGTTGGAGACAACATCAAAGCTCTAATTGTTAGAGTTTTGGCTGCATGTCATTTAGTAGAATGGATCTTTAATAGACACATATACACTGTGTTGATGTGGTGTTACAGAAGACCTTAGAAAGGTGTGAAAGAGAGTCATTTTTCCAGCAGTTAATATACCAGCAGGCTGTTGATCTGGAAGATGAGGCTTAGGCAGATAAGAATGCATTGTTCACAGTCTCATGGTAGCTGGGTGACATATCAGCTGTGTCACATAAAAAGTCAGACCTACCGTTCACCTTTTGGCATTAGAAAACAACAATTCTTGCAACTCCACTTCATGGCATTTGTTAGCTTTTTGTGTTCATGGGTGCCTTCCAGCACTTTTCACCTTATTTATCTCACCTTTTCTCATTCGTGTGTATCAATTGAAAGCCAATATGTTGGATGGGGGTTTTCTGGGGTTGTGTTTATGCCCGGTAACAAGAAGCATCACTGTCTCCCTCCCTCTCCCTTCCATCTCCCCTGCTCCCAGAAAGAGGCAGTGTACCCGGAACTGGCTGTCATTCACAGCATGCTGCAGGGCACATCTCTTCAAAACAAAAATGTGTTTGGACTATTGCTTGACTAATCTAATGATTAGAGTATCATGAAGTGTGATAATCATATCTTTTTTTATTGCATGCCTTTTTAAAAACATTAAATATTTGCTTTGAAGAATTTGGAAAACATACTTCATGTGGGTTTCTTGGGTTGTGAGGTGGTGGCTGTTGTTCTGCCTTAGCAGAACCGCAACTAGTGTAAACTTTTTTTTCCCCATTTAAAATCTCTGCATATACAGTTGGACCTCCGTACACGTTGCATTTTCGAATTAAATACTATTCATCAGAACCGAACAACCTTCATGAGGAGTTTACAAGGTAGGAACTATGCATGGCTAACTGGGTGACTGGCAGAGGGGTAAATAAGATATCTAAGTTACACGGGGGGACTGTAAGCAGATGATTTGAGCTTTCTTACTAAGAGTGGTCATTTTGTTTGACTTCTTAGGTGTTCTGCTACTGTCAGAGAAATATAATCTTTTTATTTACTACCAAAAACCATTCATGGGCCTCTCCAGGTGTTTTAGTCTGTAGGAGATACTGTGTTCTGATGCTCTGAAGTTAGCACAGAAAGGCAGCGTTGGGTGGGGAGAGCTGCAGCTGGGAGATAGCTGCTCTTTACACCAACGACACCTGCCATAGCTCCAGGAGGATTTTCCATCGTGTCCTGCTAAAATGCCAGTGCTCTGCTTTGTCCCCCTTGCGCTGGAGTCTCGGGGGTGATTTAACAATGGTACAAAAGCCACAGATTTGTAGGAATAGACCGCTTGAGTTCTTGGTTAACGGTTGACTGAATCTCTTTCGCTTCCCCACAGTTCTCTGTAGTGCAAAAGATGTAAAGACTGCATTGTATAAAGTCACCTTAGAATACCTGGAGGTCTTCTGTTTCAATCTGGTGGGCTGTTTTCTGGGCTGTGAAGGCTATACCTTGCTGGGTTCGTAGTACCCCGGTGTGATCTAGAGAATATTCTGAAAATAGCGAAAGAAGCAGCTGGAGGAAAAAGATTTACTTACCTTTTGTATCTGCCAACTTTGTGTCTTCTTTTTATAGTGATCATCTGTTTAATGTTGTTTTATCTTTTTTTTTGTTGTTATTCTGTTTCTCACTGTACGGCACTTTCTGTGTCTTCTAATTTGGTTGGCAATAATCAGTGTACTCCCAATCAGCCTAAGGTGTTTAGAGATTGTTGATTGTTGTAGTTCATGTGCATGTGATGCTTATGTTAAACTTATGCCTGCAGGCATATGTTTATTGTCTCCTTTCCTATCTGCTGTGTTGACCATGTCTTTTTTTTTTTCACTGCTTGAGACAGAATCCAAGAGCTAATTGTCTCCATGTGGAGGCTTTAATATCTGTCATTAATTTAGTGCAGCAGTGTTACTTCAGTAAAAGGGCATATTCCTTATACAATGTATAATTAACCTATAGAACTCCCTGACATTTATGTAATTGAGTATAAGATCTCAGAGAATACAAAAACTTGGATGATTTTGGACATCTCTAATGAGAAAATGCAGTTAAATTGTAGGAATAATATATATAATATATATTTTCTGAAAACTGATTTAAGTCTTCATACATCAGGGTGCATGTCTGACAAGTATTACATTTCCCCTGTGGCCATATTATTCCATTATTGTCTACGACAAGATTTCTTGCTTAATCGTCTGAAGCATGTGATCCTAGTCACTGCGAGATGTGGGTTTCTGAGCTATGTGATCATTGCTGTGATCAGTAAGACATTTCTTCTGAAGGTATTAACCTCTAATGCTTTGTGGTCTAATTATTGCTAAAAAGGTGACATTTCAGAAGACAATTTTAATTAGAAAAACACTTTAGTCCACTAAATTTTCAGTGTTATGAACAATTTTTTTTTGTTATAAGCTTGACACAAGACCACTGTGAAACTGGAAAGAAAATGAAAATGAGCTGGAAATTTATTTTAAAGTGAACAAATAGCTGCATTTTTCTTTTTTGTTGGGGAAAGTGATTTTGAATGTTGCTGTTTTTTAAAAAAATCTTTGTGCTGGCTGGATTGTATTTGCCTGTAGCATGCTGAGTAAAAAGTGAAGATTAACAACCATATACTCAGAATAATTCCAAGTGGAAACTGAATGGGAGTAAGAGGAGGAAGAAAAATGATCATTGATGGTAACAATGAACTGGCCTGGTGGGTGGGGGGGGGCAGGTGTCAAAATTCCTTTTGGAGGCTTGTTTTCTAGTAGACTCCAGTTTCTAGTGAAGCTGTAAACATCGTATTCTCATAATTAGCACAGTAATGGGGAAGTATTGATACCCTTCACCCACTCTTGTCTTTTTCCAATTTAAAAACACAGTTGAAATCCAGCACATTCTGGAAGACATCCGTAATTTCTATGGGACCTGACTACTTAGTTTAGTTAGAAAAAGACCAAAGGAATATGTCTGTACATATGTGTTGTGGGGAATTTTCTAAGGTATTTTGCTGATTTGGAATATTGAGAATAGAGGTGCCGATGCTTGTCAGTCTGCGTACAGAAAAGGAGCAACAGTAAGCCATACCAACCAGAACAGAGCTGCAGCGCTGCACAGGCCAGCTGGCATGGATAGAAACACTGCCCAGATTTTTCTTGCAAATTTACAAGAGTTCATAGGATTGTCAATCATCGGGGAAGACAGTAAGAATAGGAAATATACGTGTCTACCCTTAATCTATGCATGCAAATGCCCAGGTTTGATTAGCAAGTCAGGTGTGCTGAGTATGTGAATCAGAGATGTGACACAGAGCTAATGTGGATCAATCTGATTCTGGTTTAGTATATCATGAGAACTCTTTTTAATCTTCCTTTTAATTTCTGTTTTCCTGTCTGATTCCGGCAATTCATCCTTCACCATGTTCACAGCACATATCTGTGGTTGTCTTTCTAGCATCTTTTGTAATGATAGGAGAGGTTTACGTTCACATTTACTGGGTTGACTATCAGCAGTGCTTCGTGCTTTCTTCTCTTAAGTCATCCATCATTACAAGCCTCACCTCGCGGTGTCCAGAGCTGTGCAGAGCCTGCCTGTGCCATCCTGTCCTGCACAGAGCCCTTGTGTGACCTGGGGCAGTTCTGCATGCCACAAAGCCCGACTGTGGCTGTGAAGCATGAAGCATGCCTAGAACTGAAGATGAGCAACAGCTTAAAATGCTATACAGTTTGAAGGGTGTAAATTCCTACTTGGCCTCCTGAATAAATGTGTGGGCCCTATGAAATGTGGGTTTCTTTTATTCAGAACTTTTCTGCTATCTTATGTGAAAATTCAGTCTGAGCTTTTCCTTTTGCCCAGTTCAGACTTTTTCCATATTCTGTATTTGTCTTTGAGAAGGTAACCCCAAAGTCTTCATGCCTTTATCTGCGTTTTGTCTCTAGATCCTGTAGTGCAATCCTTGCTGGAATTGGGCAAAACCCAGTTCAGGAGAACGTTGGAGTGTCAATAACATTTAGGTTGGTGTGGTGTATGCTCAGGTAGAGCACATAAATAAACAGCAAGGCTTTGGACAGTGTCCTGAACACCACCAATAGGTGAAAAATCTTCTTTTCAATTTTAGTGAAAGCTATGGGAACTTTGAATGTTGCAGGGTGTATCTGGGTGATCCCAAAGGCCCTTTTTTATGAGAGCAAGTTAATGAAAATGTTGTGACTACTCAGTGAGTTGGGATATTTTTCTAGCCATTGGGGGAATGGCTGGAAAAGAAAGAAAGATGACATTATCTATGCTTTTGACTTTCTGAATTTTTATTTGTCAGGTACCTGTTTGTATTACAGCTCCGACAAGATATTCTTTCAGGGAAGTAAGTACCTCTTTGCTCTTGAAGCTGTAATTTAAAGTATTTATAATAGTTAATCTCTTAGTGAGTTAAAATTTTACTGCGTGATCGTTTTTAATTCTTTATGGTATTTGTGTACAGATTGTAAACATGATTTACAGTTCCACATGTGATTTTTTTTTTCCTTTAGAATACGGTGATACAGTTAGATATATAACTTTATGTGCATCATGACTGTATTATTGACAAACAGAATGTGTAAAAACCTTTGATGGATTGACTAGGTGATGGACGTGTATAGAGAGAGCAACGACTGTCCTGATTTTTATGACCTGAAAATGTAACGTAGGCTATATTTTTCAGTATGGTAGGTAAAATAGAGGAGGAAAAGGTGATGAAGTGCAACACTTTGTGTACAGGCCAAACCTGAAAAAATATTTAGTGAGTTTATACTCTCACCCTGGCCAATAAATTCACACCTGCTCTCTTTTTTTAATTACAAAAATGCTCAAAAACATATGTTCTAAAATGTAGTGTTGAAGCAAAAATGGTTTCTTAGTCGATTTAATGTTGTCCCTATTAGTTCAAGTTTGGTTTATGGTGGAGTGTATCATATGTTTGGTGCTAATTAGAACATACCAAGTTAGGAAATAATCATATGCAAGTAAAAATTAATTGTAGATATTTTGTATCATTAATAGCTTGTAGAAGTTAATGTTTCCATTTTTTATATCAGGCTACTTTTAACCTTTATTGCAAGAGGAATTCACTGAAAGTACATTATTTTTATAGGTTTGTTTTGTTTTGTTTTTTTTTTTTAAGACTGAAATGCCCATATGAAACTGCTGTTGAACTAGCAGCTCTGTGTCTTCAAGGTATGCAATCTTTTGAAAGTGGTTTGTCTTAATGTACTAAAAAACTCACCTAGAAGTTTCTTTTCACTCTTTGGTACTTATGATTTCTCATTGATCATATATAAATGCCGTTCCTTTACCTGAGGAGGAGAATTTTAGGGTGATCACTTTCCTGCCTTCCCTCCACTCGTAACTTCTGAACTACATTAGCTGACATTGGCACACTTGCCGAGGGAAAGGAGCCTCAAAGGAACGGACAGACAAAGGTTTAATGGAAACCAGGGGCTGACCAGGGAAGAAAGACCCCAAATAGTTCCCCACTGAGGGAGAAGCTGTGATGTGTGCACTGTGAAGTGTTACCACTTCAGCCTGAAAAGCCACCTGGCCCGTCAGCACACACTTTGTAGAAGGTGGGTTCCTACATGTGTAGCTTTGCACATGGACTGCCTGCTGCCTGGCCAGTGATTGGGAGACACACTGTGTGACCGAGGAGATGGTTACAGCGCAGGAGGGGAGGGAGTGGCAGCCAGTGGAGAGGAGAGAATTATATAGACAGGTAAGAACTAAGATTACTTCTGTGTCAGGAGCAAGGGTTACAAGAAAAAAAAATCCTAGGACACTGGGTTTCATTAGTTTATTGTAGGAAAAAGTCTTTTGTTTATTGCTGCGAACACATTAGTACAAATATTCATAGAATCATTAAGGTTGGAAAAGACCTCAAGGATCATCAACTCCAGCTGTCAACCCACACCACCTAACTCACTAAACCATGTCCCACACCACATCTACATGTTTCTTGAACACCTCCAGGGATGGTGACTCCACCACTTCCCTGGGCAGCCTCTTCCAGTGAAGAAATTTTTTCTAATATCCAGGCTAAACCTCCCCTGGCGCAACTTGAGGCCATTTCTTCTTGTCCTATCACTTGTTACTTTAGAGAAGAGGCCAGCGCCCACCTCACTACACCCTCCTTTCAGGTAGCTGTAGAGAGTGATAAGGTCTCCTCTCAGCCTCCTCTTCTCTAGACTGAACAACCCCAGTTCCCTCAGCCACTCCTCATAAGACCTGTGCTCCAGACCCTTCACCAGCTTTGTTGCCCTTCTCTGGACCTGCTCCAGCACCTCAATGTCCTTCTTGTGGTGAGGGGCCCAAAACTGAATGCAGTATTCAAGGTTCAAGGTGCGGCCTCACCGGTGTGGATTACAGGGCCACAATCGCTTCCCTAGTCTTGCTGGCCACACTATTTCTGATACAGGGGAGGATGCCATTAGCCTTCTTGGCCACCTG